>NC_058524.1:274002029-274305059 GCF_904849725.1 Hordeum vulgare subsp. vulgare
TCCTCCTCGAAGGCTGCAACAGAGAGGAATGTGGGAGTCTCGTCATCATCCGTCCAGTCTGCGACGGAGGGCGACGGGTACTCACTAGACGACTCTGTCCCTTCTGACTCCAGGGCATTCTCTGAGCCTGTGGAGGAGTCCGAGCGGGACTCGATCATGCCCTCGTCCTCAATCTCCGAGGCGCCGGACACATCCATGTTGGGAGCGGGCGTACGGAGGGATCCCTGCAGCTTCTCGAACATCTACGAAAAAAGATTCGATAGCCAGCTCAGCGAGACGGCCAGTCGCAAGACGAACAACAAAGAATGAAGAAACCACTTACCACTAGAGGTGGGCGGGACCTGTTGAAGGGGGTCATCCCGCACGACCAGTTTCCGCTGTCGTCCATGTGGGCGGTGGAGATTAGGTTCACCCTCTTAGCGTGCTAGCGTGCTGGCGGTCAACCTCTTGGTGGACATCCTGCAGGGGTCATGCCAGCCGCTCATGTGGCAGACCAGATGCGGCCGCCTCTATAGCGGCAGGATCAGGCGGGTCACCATGGTGGTGAGCAGGTCGCGGCCGAGGAGGCCTCTCTTCTCCAGGATCTCAAGGTGGGCGCAAATCTGCACCACCTCGGGAATCGGCTTGGGGGTCCTTGCCGCCCAGTTCAACATCGTCGCCGAATCGACGTTGGACGGGGGCATGTTGAGGGCGTCCTGGGCGGGGTCGGCGTTCTTCATGTAGAAGAAGCCCCTCTGCCACTGCTTGATGGACTCCTGCAGCGGCGGCTGAGGGAAGCCAGACTTCGAGCGGTGATGCACCAGTGCGGCTCCGCCCGGCGTCATCGGGCGCGGTCCGGCGAGCTTCTCCACCTCGGACTTTTCCATCGCAATGGATTGCTGCTTGAAGAAGAACAAGCTGCGCCAGAGATTGATGCGGGGCTCGATCCCCACAAATCCCTCGCACAGGACCACGAAGGCCCACAGCTGCAGTATGGCGTTCGGCGGCAGGTTATGCGGCTGCAGGCCAAAGAAGCGGAGCCACTCGAAGAAGAAGGCGCTTGCCGGGAGCCCGAAGCCCCGGTAGAAGTGCTCGTTGAAGACCACGACCTCTCCCATGGCAGGTGTGGGAGCGGTCTCGGCGTCTGGGATGCGCACCAGCACCTGGGAGGCTGGGAGCAGCAGCCGGTGATGGCGGAGCGCCTCGATGTGGCTTTCGCAGATCTCACTGCCCAGCCAGGCTCCCTGCGATGAGGACTTCTGTGGCGAGGACTTTTTTGAGATGGAGCCGCCGGCCATGGCTAGGGGGGGCTAAAGCTCGAAAGCGCTGGTAGCTCTATGACGACGAAGGCGATGAAGACGAAGAGGGCGAGCTCTTTCTCTCTGGGATCACGGAGGAAGAGAGCGTCGATGCGGAGCGAGAAGGGGGGGCGAATGGCCTCCTCGGAACCCCCGCATCCCATTTAAACCCCACGAAGCGTCGTGGGGAGGGGATCCGGTGCCCGCGGGACCCCCACTAACCCCATGTATTACGGACGATAGCGCTTCCCTAAGCCCAACCGTCACGGTCTAAATCCGCAGAGGATCTCTCGCGCGGAGGCCGAAGCGGCGTTATGGCGGGACCCAGGGCCCAGGCCCGGTCCCGTCACCAGTAATCACCATCATTACTTCAGGCGGGGCCTGGCACGTGGCGCCTTCCTGGTTTCGGAGCCGACATCCCCGGTGGTGAGGCCGCCCGTCTGCAGACGCTAGGCCTCTCCAGCTTCGGGGACTACTGTCAGGGGGATAACCCCGGGGTAGGCTCATCAAGCCTGCTCCTTCATTTCCTGCCCAAAGGATATGAACAAATACAGTTTCCGTAGGCCCAAGTCTTCTGGCCGGCTAGGCTGTGCCTACCGGCTGGAGGACGAGGCTGCCAACTCTCTCGCCGGCCAGGCAACCCCTGCCGGCTAGAGTGGAGACGGCTACCTCTTCCTGACCGTCCTGATCAAGCCAGCCGGCTAGGAACGAGGCGGCCGTGCCCAAGCCGGCTAGCCGGCCGGGGATCACAAGTCACATCAGATCGTAGGTCAGGATGAGACCTTACGATTAAAGGTAGCAACGCGTCAGCAAAAGTACCGAATCGGAGTGTCCGGCAGGTACGAGCGTAGGCGGCCATGTCGCTGACCTACCCCGGCTCTGATTCATCACCTAGCATAGTGTCGGACCGTCACACTCCCACTCCATTACTGCACTCGGCATGGGGAACAGTGGAGGCGGTTGTACTACTTGCCCATGACGAATCTCGCTGGACGACGCTCGACGTACAGCGCGTGATCGGCGTCAACCTTACGCGAGAGCTTCATTGGCCAGCCGGCAGGCCCCTCAAGCGACAAGACAAGACTCTCATGGGCCCCTGGTCAGTCGGCGAGGCTGCCAGCCGGGTCCCACTCTTGTACCCTTTATCCATATTGTAGGCCGGCGGGTTCGTCTATAAAACCCCCCGGTCACCCTCCATGCAGGGGGACCGTCGAACAACACTTCACATCCACCAACCACATAGAGAGAGGCAGAGACGAGCCGGCTGCTCCCTTCTTCCTCCTCCCAACTCAGCTCCAGGAGCAACATTGTAATCCATTCATACACATCAAACACTCCGGCAGGACTAGGGGTCTTATCTCTACGAAGAGCCCTGAACCTGGGTACATCGTGCGTTCCATACATGTACCAACCTCGTTCCCAGCGCCCTCCTTTGTCCCTTCGGCTCTCACCGACTTTAGCCTACCTATAGCATATGTTGTGAGTATACACCAACACTCAGGAAGAACAATCTCTTCTTCCTCGTGCAGTCTAATAGGTATCTCAAAATATCTAGCAAGACGGGTAGCATAGATACCTCCATAAACAACACCTTTAGAACAGTTCGTGTTCAACCGTTGAGCTACTATAGCGCCCAAGCTATAAGTTTTATCATTATAAAGGAATTCGCGCAAAACCGCAGGATCTAGGGAGCTAAGGGCTCCAGCTTTCCCACGGCCAATCAAACATTTTCCCACGAATAATGAGAAGTACCAAAGCACGGGAAAATGTATGCTAGCATCTCTAGCACAAGACACTCCTCTCTCCTCTCCTACAACAATATTATCAATGAAAGCCTCCAAGTCCCGTGGACGAGGTTCATGAATATCCCCAACATAAGGTAATTTGAAAACATTGCAAAAATCCTAAAGTGACATGCGCTGGGGGATATCATATAATTTGAACTCAACCATAGGAGGACTCTTCCTTGGATAGAAGTTAAAGCTTTGCACGAAAATAGTAGTGAGGAGGAGGTATTGTGCACACTTATCTTCAACGATGGCGGTAAGCCTGCGTTCTCCACCAATTAGTAAAAGTCCTCATAAAGTCCGGCGGCGCGTAAGAACACACTGCTTGGCCACTCGCATGCTCGAACTTCTGCAACTCGGGGGACCAGATACTTGGGTTTCTTCATCTCGTTTTCATCATCCTTGGGGTCACGGCTTGAAGAGCCTCTTAAGAACCTAATCATATTTTCGTTTTTCTTTCTCTAAAAATTTCTGAAATTTTTAGTGACTCGAAGGAAAAGTGAACAAGGCCCAATGAAACTCGTAGCAACTACTCCTATAAGTGCCTAGAGGCCATATCGTGCATCAAAACTACTTGGGACCAACTAAAATTAGCATGCAATGCTCAAGAACAGGGTCACCAATGCAGAAAAAAATACGCGACATATAAGGCACTAGAGCAAAACTACTTGGACCAAAGGAGGAGTCACATACCAAGGAGCAACTTCCCCAAAACAGTTTGGTGAATGGGGCTTTGCACAAGGAGATCAAAAATCGCAACAAGAAAAGCAAGAACACGTGTTTGAGCTGCGAAACTATTTTTTCTGGAGGTAGGAGAAGGAGATGGGAGCTGGAATAAGTGGAGGTGGGACACGCGGGCCCGACAAGCCTGGTAGGCGCGGGCAGGGGGGTGCCCGCGCCTCCAGGGCTTGTGGCCCACTGGTGCATCCCCCTGACTAGCTATCCGTCTCATAATTTTTCAAAAAATCCAGAAAAAATCATACTTGATTTTCACGGCATTCGGAGAACTTTTATTTTTGGGACACTTTTCTACGGGACGCAAAAATAGAAAACAGGAGACACTAAAGCTAAATCTATCATTTTGCTTCTAAGCAACCGAAGGTGAAAGCTTGGAAGAGAGGGTTGTGACTCCTCGATTCATCCATCCCATGGTCATCGAAAGAAATCCGTCAATGAGGTTGATCAAGTCTCCTTGACAAACTTTTTCGAATCGCATAAAAAAGAACGGAGAATTTTTGAATAGTCACTAGGTTACCTCAATGGGGATCTACATATCCCCAACAAGCAAATCATACTTCATCTTAACAGTAGGTATAGGGCATTCAAAGCTCCCAATAAGAATCGATGAAGTTTTTTCAATAGCATTGATGCAATGTACTCGATATTGTTTCTTTGGAAAGTGCACCGTATGCTCATTACCATTGACATGGAAAGTGACATTGCCTTTGTTGCAATCGATAACAACACCGGCAGTGTTTAAAAAGGGTCTTCCAAGGATGACCGCCATGGCATCATCCTCGGGAATATCCAGAATAACAAAGTCTCTTAAGATAGTAACGTTAGCAACCACAACAGGCACATCCTCGCAAATGCCGATAGGGAAAGAAGATGATTTGTCGGCCATTTGCAGAGAGATTTCAGTGGGTGTCAACTTATCCAGTTCAAGCCTACGATAAAGAGAGAGAGGCATAACACTAACACCGGCTCCAAGGTCGTATAAAGCAGTCCTAACATAGTTTCCTTTAATGGAGCAAGGTATAGTAGGCACTCCGGGATCACCTAGTTTCTTAGGAGATCCACCCTTGAAGGTAGAATTAGCGAGCATGGTGGAAATCTCAACCTCAGGTATCCTCCTCTTATTAGTCACAATATCTTTCATGTACTTGGCATAGGGAGACATTTTGAGCATATCTGTCAAACGCATTTGCACAAAGACAGGTCTAATGATTTCAACAAATCGCTCAAAATCCTCATCATCCTTTTTCTTGGATGGTTTGGGAGGAAAGGTCATAGGTTTCTGAACCCATGGTTCCCTTTATTTACCATGCTTCCTAGCAGCAAAGTCATTCTTATCGTATCTCTTATTCTTAGGCTGTGGGTTATCAAGATCAACACTAGGTTCAATCTCCACATCATTATCATTGCTAGGTCGAACATCTTCATGAGCATCACTATCGATATTATCATTAGGCTCATGTTCATCACCAAATTGCATTTCGGCATCAGAAACAGAGACATCGTTTGGATTCTCAGGTGCAACAACAACAGGGTTGCTAGCTTGCAAGTTCCTATCATCTTTCTTCTTCTTCCTAGGATGACTAGGTGCATCAGTGTTAACTCCTTGAGACTCTTGTTCAATTCTCTTAGGATGATCCTCAGGATACAAAGGTTCCTGGGTCATTCTACCGCCTCTAGTGACGACTCTGACAGAATTGAGCAAGTCATTTTGAACCTTAAGTACTTGTTCTACTTGAGACCTTGTTCAATTCTCTTAGGATGACCCTCATTGAGCTAGTCATTTTGAACCTTAAGTACTTGTTCTACTTGAGTAGTAACCATAGAGGCATGTTTACTCAAGAGCTTAAGATCATTGATGTTTCTGTCCACACAAGCACTTAAATGACTAAGCATACGAGCATTATGTTCCAATTGTCTGCTAACATAATCATTGAAACTTTGTTGTTTGGCAACAAAGTTATCAAATTCATCCAGGCATAAGCTAGCAGGTTTCTCAAAAGGAATATCCCTCTCATTGAATCTACGAAGAGAATTTACCTCTACTACCCGTATCGGGTTATCAAGACCATGGATCTCTTTGATAGGTGGTAGATTTTTGACATCTTCAGATTTAATGCCTTTCTCTCGCATAGATTTCTTAGCTTCTTGCATATCTTCCGGACTGAGGAATAGGATACCTCTTTTCTTTGGAGTTGGCTTCGGAGGTGGTTCGGGAATAGTCCAAGCATTCTCATTGCACAAGATATTATTCAATAGGATCTCAGCTTGTTCTAGAGTTCGTTCCCTAAAAACACAACCGACACAACTATCTAGGTGGTCCTTAGAAGCATCGATTAGTCCATTATAGAAGATATCAACTATTTCACTCTTTTCAAGAGGGTGATCAGGCAAAGCATTCAGCAGCTGGACAAGCATCCCCCAAGCTTGTGGGAGACTCTCTTCTTCAACTTGCGCAAAGTTGTATATTTCCTGCAAGGCAGCTTGCTTCTTATGGGCAGGGAATGTTTTTCCAGAGAAGTAGTAGATCATATCCTGGGGACTATGCACACAACCAGGAGCAAGAGAGGTGAACTAAGTCTTAGAATCATCCTTTAGCGAGAAAGGAAACAGCTTAAGGATATAGTAGTGGCGGATCTTTTCCTCACTCGTGAATAGGGTGGCTATATCGTGCAGCTTAGTAAGATGTCTTACAACCGTTTCAGACTCATACCCATGAAAAGGATCAGATTCGACCAGAGTTATTAACTCAGGGTCGACAGAGAATTCATAATCCTTAACGGTCACAAAGATAGGCGAAGTAGCAAACTTCGGGTCGTATTTCATCCTAGCGTTCAAAGAGTTTTCTTTCCACTTGCACAGTAATTTCTCAAGATCATAGCTATCCTTACAAGCAAGAAAGTCCTCAACTATCTCTCCCTCCATAACATAACCCTTAGGCATATCAGGCAATTCATATCTAGGAGAGCGAGTTCTAACAGGCGAAATAGCAAGTTCTACTTCAATAATCTCAACAGTTTCAGAAGTATCATCACATCTAGCAGCAACCCTAGCAATTTGTGCATCAAGGAATGCACCTAGTGGAAAAGCAGTATCAAGCAAACATCATGACAAGGATCATGGATAGAAGAAGTAGCATCATCAAGCAGAGGCGACACATCAAAATTTCTAGCAGGAGGCGGTGTCGCAAACTTACTCATAACTGAAGGTGAATCATGTGCAGAGCTAGATGGCAGTTGCTTACCTGTCCTCGTAGTTGAGGGCAAGACTTTAGTTTTTTGATCTCTCGGATTCCTCATAGTGATTAGCAGGCGTAAATCCCAAGTGACTCAGAGAATAGAGCTATACCTCCATGACAACGGCGCCAGAAAATAGTCTTGATAACCCACAAGTATAGGGGATCGCAACAGTTTTCGAGGGTAGAGTATTCAACCCAAATTTGTTGATTCGACACAAGAGGAAGCCAAAGAATATTCTCGAGTATTAGAAGTTGAGTTGTCAATTCAACCACACCTAAAAGACATAGTATCTGCAGCAAAGTATCAATAGAAAGGTGGTGTGATAGCAACAGTAGCAACAGTAATAGTAGCAGAAGTGACAGCAGTAGCGATAGAGTAACAGTAGCAGCAGTGACAGCAGTAGAGACAGAGTAACAGTAGCAGCAGTGAGAGCAGTAGCGGCAAAGTAACATAGCAAGGACCAGTAGGAAAAATTTGGAGGCATTGGATCGGTGATGGATAATTATGCCGGATGACATTCATCATGCAACAGTTATAACACGGTGAGATATGTAACTAGCTCGAGTTCGTCAATGTAATGTAGGCATGTATTCCGTATGTAGTCATACGTGTTTAGGGAAAAGAACTTGCATGACATCTATTGTCCATCCCTCCCGTGGCAGCGGGGTCCTAATGGAAACTACGGGATATTAAGGTTCTCCTTTTAATAGAGAACCGGAACAAAGCATTAGCACTTAGTGAATACATGAACTCCTCATACTATGGTCATCTTCGGGAGTGGTTCCGGCTATTGTCACTCCGGGGTTGCCGGGTCATAACACATAGTAGGTGACTACAACTTGCAATATAGGATCAAGAACACACATATACTGACGAGAACATAATAGGTTTAGATCTGAAATCATGGCACTCGGGCCCTAGTGACAAGCATTAAGCAGGCAAAGTAGTACCAACATCAATCTCAAAACATAGTGGATACTAGGGATCAATCCCCATCAAAACGAACTAGATTACATGATAGATCTCATCCAACCCATCACCGTCCAGCAAGCCTACGATGAGATTACTCACGAACGGTGAAGAGCATCATGGAATTGGCGACGAAGGAAGGTTGACGATGATGATGGCGATGATCTCCCCTCTCTGGAGCCCAGAACAGACTCCACATCTTCCCTCTAGAGGAAGAACGGGTATTGGCAGCGCCTCCGTATCATAAAACGTGATGAACTCTTCTCCTTGATTTTTTTTCCTGACGAAAGGGACAAAATAGAGCTGGAATTGGAGGCGGTGGAGCTCCGAGGGCCCCACAAGCCTGCTAGGCGCTGCCAGGGGGGCCCATGCCTGGTGGTCTTGTGGGCTCCTCGCTCCACCCCTCCGGTTGATTCTTGCTGCAGTATTTTTTATATATTCCACAAAAAATCCTCGTAAATTTCCAGGTCATTCCGAGAACTTTTATTTCTGCACAAAAACAACACCATGGCAATTCTGCTGAAAACAGCGTTAGTCCGGTTTAGTTCCATTCAACTCATGCAAATTAGAGTCCAAAACAAGGGCAAAAGAGTTTGGAAAAGTAGATACGACGGAGACGTATCAACCGCTAGCAAACAAGAGTAAACAACATTCCATTCATGCAATGCACAAGCACATGGATGATATGTCATGTTAAAGCATTGAGTTGACCTAATGCAACATATAGTCATGTTAAGTGAAGTGGAATTCATATATATATTAAATTTGAAATCCAACATTATTTATCGAATTGTCCTGACTATCACTTTCCCTACTTGGTGATGTTAACTTGTTCCAACATGCATGAACATGGCATAAACAGATTCCTTGCAACTTTCTCATAATATTTCATATATAAATTATTTCCATCCAAGTTATGATTGAATTTCTATGATTTTTCAAAATTTATAACATTTTCTGAAATAGATCAATCATTTAAGATTTATATTAGTTCTAGAAGGGAATTAATGCGTTAGCATTGCATAAGCACTACATCAGCAGGTGAGCCGACCGTGCGAGGTGAAACCTAACTAGTGGAACCCACCGATGAGTGTCTCAACTAATTAAGAGGGTTAATTTGCATTAGTTTAATCCTAACTATACCAATTAGCAGACAAGGGGCCCACTGTGAGTCACTCATTAATTAACTGGAGCTAAATAAACTTAATGAAGCGCTCAGCCTAATTAAGCCTTGGGCTGGCCCCACCCGTCTGCGACCCACAGAGGTCAAACCTCGGGTCAGTAGGATCAACATTTTCTTGGACTTATTTGAAGCAATTTTTATCATGGCCATTTTGGGAATAAAAATATTTTTGAGGCTTTTTAGTTCCTCAAGTAAATTTCATTTGGATTTAATATGATGCATGAATAAAGAGGCAACTAACTAAGACAATTCTAGGGTTGTCACAAGTGTTGTGAAAGCTTTTCAACTTCTTTCCATTTTATCAAGTCTTGCGTATCTTTTCTACCGTAGTGATGTCCATATTATTCTTTCTCATTCCTTGTCTATCTCGCTTCAATCGGAGTGGTTTCGAATTCTTGCTTGTTCCTCACGCCATTCTCCATCTCTTTGCAACCTCCAAGTTTTATTGGTTTCACTCGTTTGTCATAGAGGAAACAAAGCTTTACCTCTTCCTTTCTTCTTCCTCTCCCCCTTTCATTCTAAGATCTCGGGGCAATATCTCTTGTTAATGTAGGAGAGATGCAACACCCCGAGACCGACATTCCAGAAGATTCCCATTTCATTCTGTTGTCGCCCTATGATCTACGTGGTTGTCGCATTCATCATCGCATAATTTGCATCATCTGCATAAAATCAACACTCCGCTGCTATCATTTTTTTCAAAATTTGCATCCTTTATTAGTTGCTGCTTCTCCCCGTTGTCATCATTAGCAGTTTCGTGGCCAACCACACATGCACACGCCCGTGACATCGTTAAAAATTCTGTTTTTGGAATTGTGTAAAAACTTTCTCGGAATGGATTGAAAGTTGGTGTGCAGTCTTAATATAGCATAGGTAGACCGCGTGCCAAATTTCATCGCATTCGAAGGTCGTTTGTTACCCGAGCGGTTAAACCGAGAGCGACATTTAGTGAGTTAAATTAGCGAACATTTAGGTATTTTAGAACTCCGTTGCTGGGACGCAAACTTGCCTCTCATCACCACTTAGTCCATCTACACAGCCCACTAGACCCACATAACACCTAGCCATCGTTGGAGTCGTCCGATTGCAACCGGAGGCTCCAAATTCGTCCCTAAAACCCCCTAATCCCCCAACCAAGCTACCCCTGCTATATAAGGAAAGTTGTCCCCTTCTATCTACCTAAGCCTAGTCGACATCAGAATTCGTATGCGCCCAGCACCCACCACACCTACCTTCTCCCTCCAGCCACCAGGACCCTCGTGGCCAAGATCGAGGCACGTCTGAGCCCATCTCGACCCGGACAAGCCCACTACCGTCCGAAGATGTCGTCTCCTCCAGAGCTCCCGCAACCCTGCACCAGTCCCGCTGCCTTGCCGTCATGCCACCGCACTACCGGAGCTCTCCGCTGTGCCCCTGGCCCATCGATGCACCGAGCCGCTACCGGAGTTCTCATCTTGCCCGCTGGTGAGAGCTCGTCGCTGCAACAATTAGCCCCACCACCAGCAGCTCGCCCCGCCCAACCTCATCGCGAGCCCGCACACCGCGACCCTGTGGCCTATCTATGCTACCGTCGTGTCACACCCTGTTTTCACTTCACTTCTTCTGTAGTTCAAAAATATGAATTTCTTAAAACTTTTCCAAAATCAATGATGTGAGTGCCATGGTTGTCATTCTATGCTTGTATGCTTGGTTTTTTGATATCAAAAACCATATTTCTCATAACTTAATTATTTTCAAAACACTTTTCTCTTATTCTGGTCATTTCAAAACCCTGCTTTGGGTTGCACTACAAGTCTTTGGTGGCAAGAAGTGCTCTTATCCAAAGTTGGTGATTTGGTTGTGAAACCATTTTAGTTCACCAAAACCATAAAATAATTATTTTATAAATTATTTTCCTGAATTGTTTGCATGTCCATTTCTGAGGCTAGAAATGATATTCCTATATTGAAAAATACTTTTCTGCCTTAGAAAAATCTCAGAAAATTTGGAGATACTCACAAGGACATATATATTTTCATACATAAGATTTTCAACCCCTATTTATATTATAAATAATTGAGTAAAACGCTAAAAACCTATTCTGTCTTTTTTGAGCTTTTGAAATATTTCCAAAGGAAATATTCTCCATAAATTCATAGGAAATTCCAGTGACCATCCTAATCCATATTTGGTGCCCACATAAAGTTTCACCTTGATCCAAGGTGGTTAAGCTCACCAAATAATTCCAAAACCCTTTATGTCCAGAATGAAGTTAGAGCAACTCTACATAACAAAGTTTATCTAATGGAGCTGAAACTTTGCAGGAGTGCCTAATACCTCAAATCAGGACTCCATGCCAAAAATGGGATTTGTGGGACTTGATTTCCCACACTCCCTTTGGAAGGAATAGATCTGGTCATTTAGGGATGATTTCAAGTTTACAAAGCTAAACTTGTCAAATGGAGCCCAAACTTGGTGTAGCCTCATGTTTCTGCCCCAAACCTAGTCCTGTTAAGTTCCATAGCAAGTGGTGGGCTGCAACCACCCCAAACCACTGTCGAGCACGTTCTGACAGAATGGCAAAACCCCTCCTAACACCAGCTAAACCCAATCCCTTTCCCTCAAACTCCTAGATTAGGTGGCTAGCATCAATGCCCAAATCTAGTCAAGTCGCCCTTCTCTGGTTCAAAGTAGAATATCCAAAAACTCCAATTTGAGCTTCAGCCGAAGGCTGACAGCACCTGTTTTCCTCCCCTCCTTTGACTAGTCGAAGCTCCCACGGGATTAAAACAGCTAGGCATCTCCCAGGAAGGGCCCAGGACATGCCAGACGCGCCCAAGGCACTCCAGAGCGCGCCAGCATGCTGTGTCATGCCAAAGATGCGCTCTATGTGCGCTACAGAGAGCAACCGAGTTGGGGGTGACCTCCTACGCCTAGTTCTTGCCTCCCCGCGATGTTTCTCCTCTCCCCCGATAGCTCCTCTGCATCAGGCATCCCGAGGGCCCCTCCTTTCCCTCGCTAAGAGCCAGGGCAACGCGTGCCCGCATGCACCAGGTTCGGCCAGAGGAGAGCGGCCACGCATGCACCCCACTCCTCTCTACCCCTCTCTCCCAATGAGTACCGGAGGTCCAAAACCACGTTCTGAGACCGTGGTTTCAACCCCAGCCTCCCTCTGCACCCCCATGCGTGCCACGGTGGGATCACCGGCGCACACGCGTCGGCTCACCGTCGCGGGCCTATTTATAGCCCCTCCCCTTGCTCCAGAACCTCTCACTCCAGTTCACCGAGACCCCAATCACCTCCCTAGCCACCCCCTCAAGTAGAAAGAGCCCCAGAGCTCGAGATCGACCGAGGCGCCTCCGCCTTAGATCTTATGTCGATCTCCGGCTACACAGCGGTTCTCGATCCCCTCTTCCCTCCTACGCACTCGACAAGACCCCAGGAAGCTTTCCCCTCTCGCGCCCAAGCGAATCCGTGCCCGTAGCCACCACCTCCACCATCACCCGAAACCTCTCCGCCGCGGGCACCTCGTTGCCGATGAACCAGAGCCCCCCCATCGTCGACTCAACCACCAGCAGGTAGGCGACGACGAGCTGGACCCGTTCCTACCGTTCTTAGGGCCTGAGGACATCGGTAGCCACACCGGCGTGCTCCTCCTCCTATTTGTCCAGAGGTAGGAGACGACCCCGACAGGTGTGCCCCACCTGTCCGTGGCCCATCACTCTCTCCCTCGCTCCTCGCAGCCGCTGACCGCAGATGCCCGCGCATCAGGTTCAAACCTGACAGCGCACGCGCCTGGGCAGGATGGTTGGCTGGCCACTGGGCCGGCCCAGTCCCAAGCTAAACCAGGCCAGGGTTTTTGCTCTTTTTCTTTTTATTTAAAACCTGATTTCGAATCATATTTTTAAAAGATTTATCCAGTATAAATTTACCATTCTTCCACCATAATTTTTCTAAAAATGTGTAGTATTTAACAGAACCCTTGGATGAATTTTTTAACAACTATTCTATTTTATAATAATAAAAAGGATAAATTGGAATAGTTTTGCTTCTGTTTAATGGATTTCTAAAATAAATCTTTCATCTAAACTACAGACAAATATTTTTAAAATAACAATATGGATTTATCAGAATTAAACAATATTTTTAAAGTGACTTTATGATCTGTTTTGGAGTGAGCTACTCATTGCTTTTTATTTAAAATGACGATAGAAACCCCGTGTGACGAAGGAGTTGGACTTGAAGACCCCGAAGACCCCGAATACTTAGCTGACCAAGGCAAGCAACCCTTTGACCATGTTTGAGCATATGTTATATTGCATGCTAGTGTAGCAAATATTCCTGTTGCATATTGATACGTCTCCAACGTATCTATAAATTTTTATGGCTTCATGCTATTATCTTGTCAAACTTTGGATGTTTTGTATGCCGTTTATATCTTTTTTGGGACTAACTTATTAACTCAGTGCAAAGTGCCAGTTCCTGTTTTTTCCATGTTTTTGACCCTTTTCAGAGGAGCATTTTCAACGGAGTCCAAATGGAATAAAACTTCCGAAAAGATTTTTTTTGAAATAGAAGACGATCGGGAGACTTGAGAACCAAGGCAGAGGGTCACCAGGGACCCCACAAGCCCTCATGGCGCGGCCAGGGGGGCCCGCGCCTCCCAAGCTTGTGGGCTTCCTGGGCCTCCTCTGCCCTAGGTCTTTCGCCTATATATTCCCTAAAATCCGAGAAAAAATCAGGAGATCCACGAAAACACTTTTCCACCGCCGCAAGCTTCTGTCTCCGCAAGATCCCATCCGGGGCACGTTCTAGTGCCCTCCCGGAGGGGGGATTCGGATACAGAGGGCTTCTTGATCAACACCATGACCTCTCTGATGATGCGTGACTAGTTCACGATAGACCTACGGATCCATAGCTAGTAGCTAGATGGCTTCTTCTCTCTCTTGGATCTTCAATACAAAGTTCTCCATGATCTTCATGGAGATCTATCCGATGTAATCTTCTTTTGTGGTGTGTTTGTCAAGATTCAATGAATTGTGGATTTATGATCAGATTATCAATGAATCTTATTTGGGTTTCTTCTGATCTCTTATATGCATGATTTCATATCCTTGTAATTCTCTTCGAGTTGTGGGTTTTGTTTGGCCAACTTGATCTATGATTCTTGCAATGAGAGAAGTGCTTGGTTTTGGGTTCATACCGTGCGGTGACCTCACCCAGTGACAGAAGGGGTAGCGAGGCACGCATCGTGTTGTTGCCATCAAGGGTAAAAAGATGGGGTTTTCATCATTGGTTTGAGTTTATCCCTCTACATCATGTCATCTTGCTTAAGGCGTTACTCTGTTCGTCATGAACTCAATACACTAGATGCATGCTGGATAGCGGTCGATGTGTGGAGTAATAGTAGTAGATGCAAAAAGTAACAGTCTACTTGTCTCGGACGTGATGCCTATATGTATGATCATTGCCTTAGACATCGTCATGACTTTGCGCAGTTCTATCAATTGCTAGACAGTAATTTGTTCACCCACCGTAATATTTGCTATTTTGAGAGAAGCCTCTAGTGAACACTATGGCTCGGGGGTCTACTTCACACCATATTTTCAGCCTTTCTCTTTTACTTCATTGCACTTCCCGCCTTCAGATCTCACTTTGCAATCAATCTTGAAGGGATTGACAACCCCTTTATAGCGTTGGGTGCAAGCTCTTTTGTGTTTGCGCAGGTACGCAAGCCAAGTCTCCGTCGACGTGCCAATTCTCGCGCTGTTGTTTGAGAAGTAGAAGAAGGATTTCTGGCGCCGTTGCCGAGGAGGATCAAGTCAAGAACTCATCCAAGTAAGTGTCGCAAACTCATCTCTTGCATTTACCTTTTTGCCTCTTGTTTTCCTCTCCCCCACTTCTGAAAAACCAAATTTTACAAAAATATTTTCCTTTTTTTGCCTTTCCTTTGCTTGTGTGCTATGTGCCTTCAATATGCTTGCATCTTCGCTTGCTGAAAATCTAGTGATATGGATCCTCACCCACTTGCTAATCTCTTTAAGAGATCCACTTATGTGGAACCAATTGCTAGTGAGTTGAGTGCACTTGACTTTCTCTATAGAGTTTTGCTTGAGATGCGTGAATATGAAAATTGTGATGAAGAAATTTATGAAGTGATTCACGAGGGCTCCTTGAATGAAAAGCATGATTGCAATGATTTCATTATAAATTATATTAATGACAATCATGCTGAAAATATGCAAAACCCTAAGCTTGGGGATGCTAGTTTTGCTTTGTCCACTACTTATTGCAATGATCGTGATTGGGGTGATAATTTTTCTTATGATCTTGAAAATTTGTTTAACCCTCATGATGATTATGATGTTTGCAATAATATTGAAAGTGGGTTTGGAGAACTCATGACTTTAGTTGATGATAATCCCACAATTTTTGAAGAGCATCAACTTTCCATGCATGTGGATCATGAAAATAATATCCTTTGTGATAGCTATATTGTTTAATTTGATTATGATCCCACATGTAATTTCTATGAGAGAGGAAAATATTGTGGCAGAAACTTTCACGTTACCAAATCACTTCTCGTTATGTTGAGATTGACATTGTCTCTTTCTTCTTCCTTGCATATGGTAACAATTGGTTGTCTTGACAATCTGTTTTAATATAAAATGCCTATGCATAGGAAGTATGTTAGCTTAGATGTGATTTTCACATTCTTTATGATGCTCTCGTTGTGCTTCAATTCTTGTCTTTTGTGTGAGCATCATTGAATTACCAATGCCTATCCAAGGGCGTTAAACAATAGCGCTTGTTGGGAGGCAACCCAATGAATTTATCTTTTTCTTTCTGTTTTGTTGCATCCACACCATCATAATTCTGATATGATAGTGTCTTTTGTGTTTCTTTTTGTGTTTGGGCCAAGCAAAACCTTTATGACTAGTCTTGGTGATGGTTGTTTGATCCTGCTGGAAAAAGACAGAAACTTTTCGCTCACGAGATTATTTTTAATTTTTATTCAGAAAGATCATTTGAGTTGATTCTTTTTTATGCTGGTTTATATGCCTTTTCCCCATGCATCAGTAATTGTTAAGAATTTTTGAGGTACCATAAGTATACGAGGTATACAGATTGCTACAGACTGGTCTGTTTTTGACAGATTCTGTTTTTGTTGAGTTGGTTGCTTGTTTTGATGAAACTATAGATAGTATCGGGGGGTACTAGCCATGGAAAAGTGAGAATACAGTAATATAACACCAATATAAATATAACTCAAGATTTCTACAGTACCTAAAGAGGTGGTAGTTTGTTTTCTTATGCTAATGATATCACGAGTTTCTGTTTTAGTTTTGTGTTGTGAAGTTTTCAAGTTTTGGGTGATGTTCTCATGGACAAAGGGATAAAGAGTGGAAAGAGCTCAATCTTTGGAATGCGCAAGGCATCCCAAGCCAAATTCAAGGACACCAAAAAGCCTAAGCTTGGGGATGCCCCGGGAAGGCATCCCCTCTTTCGTCTTCAATCCATCGGTAACATTACTTGAAGCTATATTTTTATTCACCACATGATATGTGTTTTGCTTGCAGCGTCTTGTATCGTAGGAGTCTTTTATTTTTGTTGTGCAATAATCATCCTTGCTGCACACCTTTTGAGAGATACATGCACTCATCGTGATTTTGCTAGAATGCTCATCGTGCTTCACTTATATCTTTTGAGCTATACAAGTTTTGCTCTATGTGCTTCACTTAGATCTTTTAGAGCACGGTGGTGCGTGAGTTGGTAGTTGGCTTGTGCTATGAAAGTAGTACCAAAGGTGATAGGTACCCAAAGAGGATACAAAAACCTCCGTCTTCATGTGCATTGAGTAGAAAGAGAAGTTTTGATTCCTCTCAACTAGTTTTGAGACGTGGATTTGGTAATATTAAGAGTTATGTTAGTAGGGTGTTGTGAATCTAGAAATACTTGTATTGAAGTTAGTGATTCCCGTAACATGCACATATGGTGAACCGCTATGTGAGGAAGTCGGAGCATAATTGATCTATTGATTGTCATCCTTTGTGTTGCATTCGGGATCGCGCGATGGTTAAAACCTACCAACCCTTCCCCTAGGAGTATGCGTTTAGCACTTTGTTTCGATTACTAATAAAAAGTTTCGCAACAAGTATGTGAGTTCTTCATGACTAATGTGAGCCCATGGTATAGATGCACTTTCACCTTCCACCATTGCTAGCCTCTCTAGTGTTGCGCAATTTTCGCGAGTGCAGAAACCCACCATATGCCTTCCTCAAAACAACCACCATACCTACCTACTATGGCATTTTCATAGCCTTTCTGAGATATATTGCCATGCAACTCCCACCGTTCCATCTCATGACTTGTGCCGTCACTCTCATATTGCCATTGCCTGATCGTAAGATAGCTAGCGAGATGTTTCAACGTCATACGCCAAGCTAGATCGTTGCACATCCCGGTACACTGCCAGAGGCATTTCCTATAGAGTCATCATCGTTCTAAGCTTTGAGTTGTGAGTAAATAAAAGTGTGATGATCATCATTATTAGAGCATTGTCCCATGTGAGGAAATAAAAAAAGAGGCCAAAGATCCCAAATAAAAAAAAGAGAAGAGAAAAAAAAGAGGCCAAAGAGCCCAAATAAAAAAAATAAAAAAAGAGATAAAAAGAGAGAAGGGACAATGCTACTATCTTTTTCCACACTGGTGCTTCATAATAGCACCATTTTCTTCATTATTGAGATCTTCTTGCTTTGTCACCACCATATACTAGTGGGAATCTTTATTATATAACTTGGCTTGTATATTCCAATGATGGGCTTCCTCAAATTTCCCTAGGTCTTTGAGCAAGCAAGTTGGATGGACCCCCACTAGTTCTCCTATTGAGCTTTCACATACTTATAGCTCCAGTGCATCCTTTGTATGGCAATCCCTACTCATTCACATTGATATGTATTAATGGGCATCTCCATAACCCTTTGATACGCCGAGTCAATGTGACCATCTCCTCCTTTTTGTCTCACAACCACCACCACACTCTATTCCACCTATAGTGCTATATCCATGGCTCACGCTCATGTATTGCGTGATAGTTATAAAAGGTTTGAGAAAGTAAGAGTGCAAAAAAAATTACTTGGCCAATACCGGGGTTGTCAATGATTTAAATTAGTTGTGTGGGGATGATGGATCATAGCCAGACTATATGATTTTGTAGGGATAACTTTCTTTGGCCTTGTTATTTTGAAAGTTCATGATTACCTTGCTAGTTTGCTTGAAGTATTATTGTTTTCATGTCAATAGCAAACAATATGAATTGTGGATTTATGATCAGATTATCTATGAATCTTATTTGGGTTTCTTCTGATCTCTTATATGCATGATTTCGTATCCTTGTAATTCTCTTCGAGTAGTGGGTTTTGTTTGGGCAACTTGATCTATGATTCTTGCAATGGGAGAAGTGCTTGGTTTTGGGTTCATACCGTGCGGTGACCTCACCCAGTGACAGAAGGGGTAGCGAGGCACACATCGTGTTGTTGCCATCAAGGGTAAAAAGATGGGGTTTTCATCATTGGTTTGAGTTTATCCCTCTACATCATGTCATCTTGCTTAAGGCATTACTCTATTCGTCATGAACTCAATACACTAGATGCATGCTGGATAGCGGTCGATGTGTGGAGTAATAGTAGTAGATGCAGAAAGTATCGGTCTACTTGTCTCGGACGTGATGCCTATATGCATGATCATTGCCTTAGATATCATCATGACTTTGCGCGGTTCTATCAATTGCTTGACAGTGATTTGTTTACCCACCGTAATATTTGCTATTTTTAGAGAAATCTCTAGTGAACACTATGGCCCCCGGGTCTACTTCACACCATATTTTCAGCCTTACTCTTTTACTTCGTTGCACTTTCTGCCTTTGGATCTCACTTTGCAATAATTGTTGAAGGGATTGACACCCCCTTTATAGCGTTGGGTGCAAGCTCTTTTGTGTTTGCGCAGGTACTCTGGACTTGACGAGATTCTCCTACTGGATTGATACCTTGGTTCTCAAACTGAGGGAAATACTTACTGCTCCTGTGCTGCATCACCCTTTCCTCTTTCAGGGAAAAACCAACGTAAGCCAAGTCTCCGTCGATGTGCCAATTCTGGCGTTGTTGTTTGAGAAGTAGCACATATGATCATAATTATCGGTAAATCATCCAAGTCATGTTAACGATGGATCCTCCGGAGTACTTGCCTTTTGAGCATGATCCTACCACCTACGAGGGTCACACTAATATCATGTTGACAAGTAAACCTAAGCATAGTAGCATGAACATGGTGATGGTATAAAATCAAAGGTTTATGAAAACCACACCGGGTGCCACAAATGCTCGAGGGTGATGATGAGTTAGGTGGCCAATTTTGGTGAAGTGGTGCACCGGGTATCTTGTGTGTGTATGGTTCCGGAAATGGTATTAGATTTATGATGTGTCGGACGTCCCAACCTTACATGTACGACCACGTTACCCCTTTATGGGACGGGGTTTTGTTGATTTCTCTGGTCGGAGCTAGCAAAGATCCACATTACTAGTGGCGGGAGTGATGTGTGCTCACTCTCGTGATGTGGTCATGCCAGGTAGGGCGACTATGCCGTTTTTACGTGTTCCAGGCACACCGTTGGTCCCCGCATGGATGATACTGTCCAGAGTCGGTTCTCGTAAGACGTACATCATGTGGGCTGGTGATACGTCCATTTTGCATCATGCTTTCATGTTGATATTTATCGCTTTATGGGCTGTTATTACACTTCATGGTGCAATACTTATGCCTTTTCTCTCTTATTTTTGCAAGGTTTACATGAAGAGGGAGAATGCCGGCAGCTGGAAATCAGGCCTGAAAAAGGAGCAAGTTTGAGATACCTATTCTGCGCAACTCCAAAAGCTTTGAAAATCAACGAGGATTTATTTTGGGATTTATAAAAAATACTGGGCCAAAGAAGTACCAGAGGGGAGCCAGTAGGAGGCCATAAGCCTGCTAGGCGCGGCCTACCCCCTGGTCGCGCATAGGGGGCTTGTGGGCTCCCTGCTGGCCCTCTGGCCCCCTCTTTTGCTATAAGGAGGGTTTCGTTCCAGAAAAAATCAAGAGGAGGCTTCCGGGAGGAATCGCTGCCGCCACGAGGCAGAACTTGAGCATAAATAATCTAGAGCTCCGGCAGGGTCGTCCTGCCAGGGAAACATCCCTCCCAGAGGGGGAAATCGTCGCCATCGCCATCACCAACACTCCTCTCATCGGAGGGGACTGATGACCCTCAAGTATAGGGGATCGCAACAGTTTTTGAGGGTAGAGTATTCGACCCAAATTTGTTGATTCGCCAAAGGGGAAGCGAAAGAATATTCTCAAGTATTAGCAGCTGAGTTTGTCAGATTCAACCACACCTGAAAGATTAGTGTTTGCAAGCAATGTATCAGTAGCAAACTAGTATGATAACAACGGTGTCAGAAACAAAACTGTTGACGGCAGACTATTCCTAATTGTTGTATCAATGGCACCAGTAGGTTGCACGTGGGCAAGTAACTATTCTTCCTCGACAATAGTGTCGGAAAAGATATTGCAACAAGTAACAGCGAAGTAGAAGGGAACTGCAATAGTGACAGTAGCAGAAGCAAAGTAACATCAGTAGCAAAGTGGCCCAATCCCTTTTGTAGCAAGGGACAAGCCTAGACAAAGTAACGTAGCAAGGACCAGTAGTAAAAGACTCGTAGGCAGTGGATCGATGATGGATGAGTATGCTGGATGTGATTCATCATGTGACAGCTATAACACAGAGAGATAAGTAACTAGCTCCCGTTCGTCAATCTAATGTACGCATGTATTCCGTATGTAGTCATATGTGCTTAGGGAAAAGAAATTGCATGACATCTATTGTCCATCCCTCCCATGGAAGCGGGGTCCTAATGGAAACTACGGGACATTAAGGTTCTCCTTTTAATAAAGAACCAGACCAACGCATTAACACGTGGTGAATACATGAACTCCTCATACTATGGTCATCTGTGGGAGTGGTTCCGGCTATTGTCACTCCGGGGTTGCCGGGTCATAACACATAGTAGGTGACTACAACTTGCAAGAGAGGATCTAAAACACACATATATTGGTGACAACATAATACGTTCAGATCTGAAATCATGGCACTCGGGCCCTAGTGACAAGCATTAAGCATAGCCAAGTAGTAGCAACATCAATCTAGAACATAGTGGATACTAGGGATCAATCCCCATCAAAACTAACTCGATTACATGATAGATATCATCCAACTCATCACCGTCCAGCAAGCCTACGATGATATTACTAACGAACGATGAAGAGCATCATGGAATTGTCGATGGAGGAAGGTTGATGATGACGATGGCGACGATTTCCCCTCTCCGGTGCCCCGAACGGACTCCAGATCCGCCCTCCAGGTGAAGAACTGGAGGTCGCGGCGCCTCCGTATCGTAAAACGTGATGAAACCTTCTCTCTGATTTTTCTCCGGGCGAGACGGAAGATATAGAGTTGAGTTTGGGGGCGGTGGAGCCACGTGGGCCCCACAAGCCATCACGGCGCGGCCAGGGGGTGGACGCGGCCTCTGGGCTTATGGCCCACTTGTCCACCTCAAGGACGGGGTGGATCTTTGCGCAGGTATTTTTCTTTTATTCCAGAAAAAATCTCCGTAAATTTTCAGGACATTCCGAGAACTTTTATTTCTGCACAAATACAACACCATGGCAATTCTACTGAAAACAGCGTTCGTCCGGGTTAGTTCCATTCAAATCATGCAAGTTAGAGTCCAAAACAGGGGCAAAAGACTTCGGAAAAGTAGATACGACGGAGACGTATCAACTCCCCCCAAGCTTAAAGCCTTTCTTGTCCTCAAGCAACTCAGTTGACAAACTGAGAGAGACAAAAGAAAAACTTTGACGAACTCTGTTTGATCATGTTGTTGCAACTATGTCTAACTCACAACCAGAATTTTAGCAAGATCACAAGCAAACCACATAAGCAAATGACATCTAGGTCTCACGGTAAACTCATATCAATGGCATAATCAACTAGCGAGGGAATAATAATAAGCCTCAAATGTCAACACTTCAATCAAAACAACATGAAGAAGTACAAACAGGTGGTATCTCGCTAGCTCTTTCTGAGATCGCAAAACATAAATGCAGAGCACCTTCAAAGACCAAGGCTGACTAAACATTGTAACTCACGACAATGAAGATCCAGTCATAGTCACACTCAACACAGTTAAAAGCAAAGCATAAAAATGACAGAGGTGCTATCTAATTGGTGCTTTTATAAGAGGAGGATGACTCAACAGGAACATAAATAGACAGGCCCTTCGCAGAGGGAAGCATTGATTTGCAGAGGTGCCATAGCTCAAGATTTTAAAACAGAGATAATAATTTTGGGTGGCATGCTTTCATTGTCAATGCAATGACTCAGAGTTCTCAACATCTTCCACGCTACACATGCTATAGGCGGTTCCCAAACAGAAAAGTAAAGTTTGGACTCCCCCACCACCAATCAATCACACTCCATGGCTAGCCAAATCCTCGGGTACCGTCCATACCAACATCAATCCTGGGGGAGTTTTGTTTGCAATTATCTTTTCGATTTGAGCATGGAACTGGGAATTCCAATTACCAGCCCCTTTCTCGTGAATGATAGTGAATAAACACATATCAAGGATAACACGCCTAGCATGGAAGATACCAATAGCCCCCTGTCACCACATGAGTGGTTCGGGCACGCAAAACAGATTATTTCTTGAAGGTTTAGAGAGTGGCACATGCAAATTTACTTGGAACGACAGGTAGTTACCGCATATAGGTAGGTATCGTGGGCTCATATGGAACAACTTTTGGGTTTATGGGGGTGGATGCACAAGCAGTATTCCCGCTTAGTACAAGTGAAGGCTAGCAAAAGACTGGGAAGCGACCAACTAGAGAGCGACAACAGTCATCAAAATGCATTGAGATTAACTACCATTGAGTGAAAGCATGAGTAGGACATAAATCACCATGAACATGAACATCATAGAGGCTATGTTGATTTTGTTTCAACTACATGTGTGAACATGCACCAAGTCAAGCCACTTGAATCATTCAAAGGAGGATACCATCCTATCATACTATATCATAGTCATCTCAAAATTCATGTGGGCATCCAAGACAACCCATTATAAGCCCCTAGCTAAGTAAGAATGGCTTAAGCAACTATGATCTCTAAGTTGTCATTGCAAACATGTTTCTCTCACAACAAAGCTGAATCAGAAATGATGAGCTAGTCATATTTACGAAAACAAAATAGATCGAGTTCATACTAGCTTTTCCAGGCTCAGTCACTTCATCATATATCGTCATTATTGCCTTTCACTTGCACGACCGAACGATGTGAACAATAATAAGCGTGCTCGTGCATTGGACTAAAGCTGGAATCTACAGGCAGACACAAAGGAGAAGACAAAGTAATATGGCTCTTTGAAAGATAAACAGGTATACATGCAAGAGCCACTAAATATTGTAACCAATATCTTCTACCTTGACCCAAAGAAAAAGAAAACTCTTTACACGGGAAAGCTCCCAACAAGCAAAAGAAGAAAACAAAATATTTTTGGGTTTTCTCAAACTAGACAGACACACGAAAAGAAAACGAGAATAATAAAATAAACTAGCATGGATGATACAGTGGCAAAGTGTGAACACCGACTAACAAAGTGAAAGCATAAGCAAGAATGTAAAGTCGGTGAGAACACGTACTCCCCCAAGCTTAGGATGGTCCTGGCGACACCCAAAATCAAAATGGGGGTTATACGGGAGCGCTACAAACACTCCCTGAATAGCTACCTCACGGAGACGAGCAACCTTTGCCTCCCTCTCATACTCCTATGCCTCTCCTCTCGTTATGTAATATCTCTGTTTTACCTGAAAGTCAAAGAAGGCAGGAGCAGGAAGGGTAATATGGAAAACACGCTGTCGGTTAAATATCAAACGGTATATGAGGGATTCGTCTTCCTTCTCAAGGAACTGGTAGCTTGTCAAAGCGACGCGGTCAAGGAAAGCTGTATGGAGTGGGGGATCTCTTTCGCGGATTGGTACTCCAAGAAAATTAGCTATGCGAGTGGCATAGATCCCACCAAAGAAATCCCCTTCATTAGCATTCTTATTCAGCCTCCTTGCTATAATAGCTCCCATGTTGAAGCTTTTGTCACCCGTCACTGCGCTCTTAAGGATACTAAGGTCGGGTGCACAGAGGTCACAATGCTCAATCTTGCCATTAATGCATCTGCCTATGAAGAGGACAAAGTAATGCAAGGCAGGAAAATGAATAATCCCCATGGTAGCTTGCGTAATGTCTCTAGTTTCTCCAACAGTAATAATAGAGCAAAAATCTCTAACCGAAGATTTAGGAGGATCATTGAGGCTGCCCCAAATATGTATTTTGCAAATTCCATTGAAATCCTCTAAATCCATGGTATACGATTTGTCGTAGAGATCAAACAGTACCGATGTCTCACAGCTAGCTGAAAATTTGAATCTACGAACAAAAGAGGCAGTTAGAGCAACATATTGTTCACATTTATTGGAGATGAATTCCTCGAGTCCGACGTTGTGAACAAGTGCATCAAACTCATCTTTGAAACCTGCCTCAATCATAAATTCATCAGAAGGCCATTCACATGGTTGTACCTGCGCGTCCCTTGGTTGGTAAGGATCGGGCTCCCGAATCGCAAGACGGGGACCTCTCTTGCTTGAGGAATCACCATGAAAGTTTCTCCTGAACATCTTCCTTTTCTGAAATTTTCAGTGATTCTAAGGAAAGGTGAACAAGGATCAATGGAACTCGTAGCAACTACTCCCACAAGTGCCTAGAGACCATATTACGCATCAAAACTACTTGGGACCAGCTAAAATCAGCATGCAAAGCTCAAGAACATGGTAACCAAGGCAGCAAAAATACGCGGAGTATAAGGCACTAGAGCAAAAACTAATTGGACCAATGGAGGAGTCACTTACCAAGGAGTGATTTCCTCAAAATAGTTCGGAGAATGGTGATTTGAGCAAAGAGATCGAAAATCCCAGCAAGAGGAGCAAGAACACGGGTTTGAGCTGCCAAACGATTTTTTTCTGGAGGTAGGAGAAGGAGATAAGAGCAAGAAGGAGTGGAGGGGGTTCCTGTGGGCACCACAAGACTGGGTGGCACGGCCACGGGGGGTGCCCGCACCGTCAGGGCTTGTGGCCCACTAGTGTGGGGCCCAGACAAGCTCTTTGTCTCAGAATTTTTCAAAAATTCCAGAAAAAATCATACTTGATTTTCACGACGTTCGGAGAACTTTTATTTTCGGGGTACTTTTCTACCGGACGCTAAAACAGAAAACAGGGAAAACTAAACTAAACCTATCATTTTTCTTCTAAGCAACCGAAGGTGAAAGCTTGGAACTGAGGTTTGTGACTCCACGATTCATCCATCTCATGGTCATCGAAAGAAATCCGTCAATGAGGTTGATCAAGTCTTCTTGACAAACCTTTTCGAATCGCAAAAGAGAATGGAGAATTTCCGAATAGTCACTAGGTCACCTCAATGGGGATATGTATCTCCCCAACAAGCAAATCATACTTCATCTTGACACGAGGAATAGGGCATTCAAAGCTCCCAATAAGAATCAATGAAGTTTTTTCGATAGCATTGATGCAATGTACTCGATATTGTTTCTTCGGAAAGTGCACTGTATGCTCATTACCGTTGACATGGAAAGCGACATTGCCTTTGTTGCAATCTATAACAGCCCCTGCAGTGTTTAAAAAGGGTCTTCCGAGGATGACCGCCATGGCATCGTGCTCAGGAATATCCAAGATAACAAAGTCTGTTAAGATGGTGACATTAGCAACCACAACAGGTACATCCTCGCAAATGCTGATAGGGAAAGCAGTTGATTTGTCGGCCATTTGCAGAGAGATTTCAGTGGGTGTTAACTTGTCCACTTCAAGTCTACAATAAAAAGAGAGAGGCATAACACTAACACAGGCTCCAAGGTCGCATAAAGCAGTTCTCACGTAGTTGCCATTAATGAAGCAAGGTATAGTGGGCACACCGGGATCACCTAGTTTCTTAGGAGTTCCACCCTTCCAGGTATAATTAGCGAGCATGGTGGAAATCTCAACCTCAGGTATCCTCCTCTTATTAGTCATAATATATTTCATGTACATAGCATACAGAGACATTATGAGCATATCTGTCAAACGCATTTGCAGAAAGACAGATCTGATCATTTCAACGAAGTGCTCAAAATATTCATCATCCTTTTTCTTGTATGGTTTAGGAGGAAAGGGCATGGGTTTCTGAACCCATGGCTCTCTTTCTTTACCATGCTTCCTAGAAGCAAAGTCATTCTTATCGTATCTTCTATTCTTAGGCTCTGGGTTATGAAGATCAACAGGTTCAATCTCTACATCCTTATCATTGCTAGGTTGAGCATCAACATGAACATCACTATTGATATCATCATTAGGCTCATGTTCATCATCAGATTGTGTTTCAGCATCAGAGACAGAGACATCGTTTGGACTCTCAGGGGTAGCAGCAATAGGGTTGCTAGCGTGCAGGTTCCTATCATCTTTCTTCTTCTTTCTAGGATGAATAGGTGCATCAGTGCTAACTCCTTGAGAATCTTATTCAATTCTCTTCGGATGACCCTCAGGATACAAGGGTTCCTGGGTCATTCTACCGCCTCTAGTGACAACTCTGACGGAATTGTCATTCAACTCATGGTGCAAGTCATTCTGAACTTTAAGTACTTGTTCTACTTGAGTAGTAACCATAGAGGCATGTTTAGTCAGGAGCTTAAGATCATTGAAATTTCTGTCCACACAAGCACTTAAATGACTAAGCATACGAGCATTCTTTTCCAATTTTCTGTTAACATAATCATTAAAACTTTGTTGTTTGGCAACAAAGTTATCAAATTCATCCATGCATAAGCTAGCAGGTTAATCAAAAGGAAAATCACTCTCATCAAACCTACGCAGAGAGTTTACTTCTACTACCTGTATCGGGTTATCGAGACCATGGATCTCTTCGATAGGTGGTAAATTTTTGACATCTTCAGATTTAATGCCTTTCTCTCGCATAGATTTCTTAGCTTCTTGCATATCTTCAGGACCGGGGAATAGAATAACTCTTTTCTTTGGAGTTTGCTTAGGAGGTGGTTCGGGAATAGTCCAAGCATTCTCATTGCACAAGATGTTATTCACTAGGATCTCAGCTTGTTCTATAGTTTGTTCCCTAAAAACACAACCGACACAACTATCTAGGTGGTCTTTGGAAGCATCGGTAAGTCCATTATAGAAGATATCAAGTATTTCGTTCTTCTCAAGAGGGTGATCAGGCAAAGCATTCAATAGCTGGATGAGCCTGCCCCAAGCTTGTGGGAGACTCTCTTCTTCAGCTTGAGCAAAGTTGTATATTTCCCGCAAGGCAGCTTGCTTCTTATGGGTAGGGAAATATTTTTTAGAGAAATAGTAGACCATATCCTGGGGACTACGCACACAACCAGGAGCAAGAGAAGTGAACCAGGTCTTATCGTCATCCTTTAACGAGAAAGGAAACAACTTGAGGATATAGTAGTGGCGGATCTTTTCCTCACTAGTGAATAGGGTGGCTATATCGTGCAGTTTGGTAAGATGGGCTACAACCGTTTCAGACTCATAACCGTGAAATGGATTAGATTTGACCAGAGTGATTAACTCAGGGTCGACAGAGAATTCATAATCCTTATCGATCACAAAGATAGGCGAAGTAGCAAACTTCGGTTCGTATTTCATTCTAGCGTTCAGAGATTTTTATTTCCACTTGTGGAGTAGTTTCTCAACATCATAGCTATCCTTACACGCAAGAAAGTCCTCACCTATCTCTCCCTCCATAACATAGCGCGTATCAGGCATAACAGGCATAGTAACAGGTTCTACTTCAATAGTATCATCAGTTTCAGAGGTATCATCATATCTAGCAGCAACTATAGCAATTTGTGCATCAAGGTCACCTCGTGGCAAAGTGGTATCAGGCATAGCATCATCAGGCATACTATCAAGCATAGCATCATCAGGCATAGTATCAAGCATAACATCATCAGGCATAGTATCAAGCATAGCATCATAAGCATCATTGGCAGTAGAAGTAGCATCGTCAAGCACACGCGACATATCAAGACTTCTAGCAGGAGGCGAAGTCACAAACTTACTCAAAACTGAAGGTGAATCAAGTGCAGAGCTAGATGGCAGTTCCTTACCTCTCCTCGTAGTGGAAGGCAAGATTTTAGTTCTTGGATCTTTCGGATTCCTTATAGTTACTAGCAGCCGAAAATCCCAAGTGACTCAGAGAATATAGTTGTGCTTCCCCGGCAATGGCGCCATAAAAATGGCACGTTGACGGGAGACTATTCTTGACTTTGGCTTCCCCGGCAACGGTGCCAGAAAAACGTCTTGATGAGCCTCAAGTATAGGGGATCGCAACAGTTTTCGAGGGTAGAGTATTCGACCCAAATTTGTTGATTCGTCAAAGGGGAAGCGAAAGAATATTCTCAAGTATGAGCAGCTGAGTTTGTCAGATTCAACCACACCTGAAAGATTAGTGTCTACAAGCAAAGTATTAGTAGCAAAGTAGTATGATAACAACAGTGTCAAAAAAAGAACTGTTGATGGCAGACTATTCCTAACTATTGTATCAATGGCGCCAGTAGGTTGCACGTGGACGAGTAACTATTCTTCCCCGACAACAGTGTCGGAAAATATCTTGCAAAAAGTAACAGCAAAGTAGCAAGGAATAGTAGTAGTGATAGCAGCAGCAGCAAAGTAACAACAGTAGCAAAGTGGCCCAATCCCTTTTGTAGCAAGGGACAAGCCTAGACAAAGTAACGTAGCAAGGACCAGTAGTAAAAGACTCGTAGGCAGTGGATCGGTGATGGATCAGTATGCCGGATGTGATTCATCATGTAACAGCTATAACACGGAGAGATAAGTAACTAGCTCCCGTTCGTCAATCAAATGTAGGCATGTATTCCGTTTGTAGTCATACGTGCTTAGGGAAAAGAACTTGCATGACATCTATTGTCCATCCCTCCCGTGGGAGCGGGGTCCTAATGGAAACTACGAGATATTAAGGTTCTCCTTTTAATAAAGAACCGGACCAACACATTAACACGTGGTGAATACATGAACTCCTCATACTATGGTCATCTCCGGGAGTGGTTCCGACTATTGTCACTCCGGGGTTGCCGGGTCATAACACATAGTAGGTGACTACAACTTGCAAGATAGGATCTAAAACACACATAGATTGGCGACAACATAATAGGTTCAGATCTGAAATCATGGCACTCGGGCCCTAGTGACAAGCATTAAGCATAGCCAAGTAGTAGCAACATCAATCTAGAACATAGTGGATACTAGGGATCAATCCGCGTCAAAACTAACTCGATTACATGATAGATCTCATCCAACTCATCACCGTCCAGCAAGCGTACGATGAGATTACTCACGAACGATGAAGAACATCATAGCATTGTCGATGGAGGAAGGTTGATGATGATGATGGCGACGATTTCCCCTCTCCGGAGCCCCGAACGGACTCCAGATCTGCCATCCAGATGAAGAACAAGAGGTGGCGTCACCTCCGTATCGTAAAACGCGATGAAACCTTCTCGCTGATTTTTTCCGGACGAGACGGGAGATATAGAGCTGAGTTTGGGGCGGTGGAGCCACGTGGGCCCCACAAGCCCTCACGGCGTGGCCAGGGGGGTGGCCGCGGCCTGTGGACTTGTGTCCCACTGCTACTACAACAAAATACCTTCCAACGGCGCCAGAAACAAGTGTGCTAATGGGAGAGTATTCTTCTCCTGATTCTCCTCAGCAACGGCACCAGGAATCCTTCTGCTACGGCTACGCCTTTAGGGACTTCCTAGGAAAATATGCAAAGGATTCCCCCGTGGCCTTGGAGCCTTGCGTTGGTGTTCCCTCGAAGTGGAAAGGGTGATGTAGCACAGCGGTGGTAAGTATTTTCCTCAGTTTTGAGAACCAAGGTATCGATCCAGTGAAGGAGTATCACAAGTACCTGCAAAAACACAAAGAGCTTGCTCCCAATGCTATGAAGGGGTTGTCAATCCCTTATAGATTGTTTGCCAAGTGAGAACTGAAAGCAACAAAGTAATAAAGCCAAGTAAAACCGAAAGTGGAAACTATAGGTGTGAATAGACCCATGGGCCGTAGTGTTCACTAGTGGCTTCTCTCATGAAAGCAAGTAGACGGTGGGTGAATGAATTACTATCGAGCCATTGATAAAACCGCGCAAAGTCATGACGTTATCTATGGCAATGATTATATGTATAGGCATCACGTCCAAAACAAGTAGACCAATACTTTCTGCATCTACTACTATTACTCCACACGTCGACCGCTATCCAACATGCATCTAGTGTATTAAGTTCATGAGCACAGAGTAACGCCTTAAGCAAGATGACATGATGTAGATGGACAATCTCATATCTACGACAAAGCCCATATTGTTACCCTTGATGGCAAAAACACGATGTGTACCTTGCTGCCCTTTCTGTCACTGGGAAAGGTCACCACACGGTATGAACACAAAACCAAGCACTTCTCCCATTGCATGAATCATAGATCTAGTTGGACAAACAAAACCCAAGACTCGGAGAGACTTACACGGATATAAAATCATGCATATAAGAAATCAGCAAAGACTCAAATATATATGATAGATAATCTGATCACAAATCCACAATTCATCGGATCTCGACAAACACACCGCCAAAGAGGATTACATCGGATAGATCTCCATGAAGATCATGGAGAACTTTGTATTGAGATCCAAGAGAGAGAAGAAGCCATCTAGCTACTAACTACGGACCCGTAGGTCTGAAGTGAACTACTCACGAGTTATTGGAGGGACGATGATGTTGATGAAGAGGCCCTCCAACTCCAAAGTCCCCTCCGGCAGGGCACCGAGAAGGGTCTCCAGATGAGATCTCGCGGAAACGGAAGCTTGCGGCGACAGAAAAGTGTTTGCGTGGACGCCCTCATTTTTTCTGGATTTTTTGGGAATTTATAGGCCAAAGACCTAGGGCAGGGGAGCGCCATGGGGCCACAAGCTTGGTTGCCGCGACCTCCCCCCTGGTCGTGGCAACAGGGCTTGTGGGCTCCCTGTGGGCCCACTTGCTTGGCCCTCAAGCCACCCGATCTTCTTCCATCCTGGAAAAAATCATTTTGGGGATTTTATTCCGTTTGGACTCCGTTCCGAAATCAGATCTGAAAAGAGTCAAAAACACAGAAAAAACAGGAACTGCCACTTGGCACTGAGTTAATAAGTTAGTCCCAAAAAAGATATAAAAGGTAAACAAAACATCCAAAGTTGACAGGATAACAATGTGAAACCATTAAAAATTATAGATACGTTTGAGACGTATCAAGCATCCCCAAGCTTAACTCCTGCTCGTCCTCGATTAGGGAAGTGATAAAGAATGAATTTTTGATGCTTTCATGCTACCTAACATAGATGTCCTGTGTAACTCCTCTAATGTGACGTGAATGTTCAGATTCATTAGATTCAAAACAATAGTTTGCTATTGACGTGGAAACAACAATACTTCAAGCAAACTAGGAAAGTATTCATGAACTTTTAAAATAACAAGGCCAAAATAAAGTTATCCCTAAAAAATCATATAGTCTGGCTATGCTCTATCATCATTGCACAATGAATTTAAATCATGCACAACCCCGGTATTGGCCAAGTAATTGTTTTCACACCTTTACTTCCTCAAACTTTTTCAACTCTCACGCAATACATGAGCGTGAGCCATGGTTTTAGCACTATAAGTGGTGTGGAGTGTGGTGGAGGTTGCAAGACAAACAAGGAGAAGATGGTCACATTAACTAGGCATATCAATGAGCTGTGGAGATGCTCATCAATAGATATCAATGTGAATGAGTAGGCATTGCCATACAAATGATGCACTAGAGCTAAGAATATGTGAAAGCTCTTAAAGAAAACTAGTGGGTGTGCATCCAACTTTCTTGCTCACGAAGACCTAAGGAAAATTTGAGGAAGCCTATCATTGGAATATACAAGCCAAGTTATATAATGAAAACTTCCCACTAGCTATATGGTGGTGACAAAACGAGAGAATCTCAATCATGATGATCATGGTGCTTAATATGCACAAGTGTGGAAAGGTGGTAGCATTGTCCCTTCTCTCTTCTTCTCTCATTTTTTTTGCATGGGCTCTTTGGCCTCTTTTTTTTGGTGGGAATCTTTGGCCTCTTTTATTTCCTCACATGGGACAATGCTCCATCAATGATGATCATCACACTTACAACTAAAAACTTAGAGCAAGGATGACTCTATATGGAATGCCTTCGGTAGTGTACCGTGAAAATGATCTAGCATGGCATAGACATTAATGGAAACATCATGCTAGCTATCTTACGATTATGCAATGGCAATATAGACATGGTGGCACATGTCATGGTGGTAGTTGCATGGCAATATATCTTGGAATGACTCTGAAAAAGCCATAGTAGGTAGGTATGGTGGATGTTTTGAGGGAGGCTAATGGTGGGTTTTGTGCACCGGCGAATGTTGCACGACACTAAAGAAGATAGTGATGGTGGAAGGTGAAAGTGCATCTAAACCATGGACTCAACATTAGTCATGAAGAACTCATATACTTGTTGCAAAAGTTTTATTAGTAATCGAAACAAAGCATTCAACGCATACTCCTAGGGGAAGGGTTGGTAGGTATAAACCATCGCGCGATCCCGACCGCCACACAAAGGATGACAATCAATAGACTAATCATGCTCAGACTTCATCACATAGCGGTTCACCATACGTGCATGCTACGGGAATCACTAAATTCAACACAAGTATTTCTAGCTCCACGACACCTCACTAATATAACTTCAATATTACCATAACCACAACTCAAAACTAGTTGAGATGAATCAAACTTCTCTAACTATTCAAGGCACATGAAGGTGGAAGTTTTCGTATCCCTTTGGATAACTATCCCTTTTGAGACTACCTTCAAAGCATAGATAAAATACCAAGCCACGCATCATCGTGCTCTAAAAGATATAAGTGAAGCACATAGAGCAAAAGCATCTAGATCAAAAGATATAAGTGAAGCACATGTGAGCTGAATTGTCTAACCAAAGGATATAAGTGAAGCTCGACAAAATCACGGTGAGTGCATGTCTCTCTCTCTCTAGGTGTGAAGCAAGTATGATTGTGACACATCAAAAATAAAAGACTCCTATGATACAAGATGCTCCAAGCAAAACACATAACATGTGGTGAATAAAAATATAGCCGCAAGTAACGTTACCGATGGATTGAAGACGAAAGAGGGGATGCCTTCCCAGGGCATCCCCAAGCATAGTCTTTTACGGCATCCTTCAATCATCTTGGGGTGCCTTAGACATCCCCAAGCTTGAGCTCTTGCCACTCTTTATCTTTTTGTCCATAAGAACTTCACCCAAAACTTGAAAACTTCACAACACAAAACTTAAACAGAAACTCGTGACAACATTAGTATAAGAAAGCAAACCACCACTTCCTTAGGTACTGTAGCAAACTTAAATTCTACTTATGTTGATGTTGGGTTACTATATTTTCAATCTTCCATGGCTAATACCCCCGGAGAGTATCCATAGTTTCATCAAAATAAGCAACCAACACAACAAAAACAGAATCTGTTAACACCAGACCAGTCTGTAGCAATCTGTATACTTCGTATACTTCTGGTACTTCAAAAATTCTGCAAAAATTACGACAGTCTGAAGAATTTGTGTAGAAATCAGCAGCAAAAAGAATCAACTCAAAATCTCTTACAGAAAAAATGAAAATTCTTTTCGTGAGAAGAAAGTTTCTGTCTTTTCTAGCATGACCAAACGATCATCCCCAAGACTAATCATAACGGTTTCGCTTGGCACAAACGCAATAAGAAACACAAAAACACAATCATAACAGAATTATGAAAGTGTGGACAACACAAAACAGAAAGAAAAAGGATAGATTTGTTGGGTTGCCTCCCAACAAGCGCTATTGTTTAACGCCCTTAGCTAGGCAAAAGGTGATGGAATCACGTATAGTCATGTTTGGTGCTCAAACCATAAGTAGCCCTCATCATAGATTCATAAGGCAATCTTATTTTATTTCTAGGAAAATGCTCCATGCCCTTCTTTAGGGGAAATTGAAATATAATATTCCCTTCCTTCATATCGATGAAAGCAGCAATAGTCCTTAGGAAAGGTCTACCAAGAATAATGGGACATGAAGGATTGCAATCTATGTCATGTACAATTAAATCCATGGGTACATAGTTCTTATTTGCAACAATAAGAACATCATCGATCCTTCCCATGGGTTTCTTGACAGTAGAATCCGAATGATGCAAATTAAGAGAACACTCTTCAATCTCATGAAAACCAAGAATATCGCATAAAGACTTTGGAATCGCGGAAACACTAGCACCCGAATCACACAAAGCATTGCACTCATAGTTTTTGATCTTGATTTTGGTAGTAGGTTCCCACTCATCATGAAGTTTTCTAGGGATAGAGACTTCTAGTTCGAGCTTCTATTCAAGAGATTTCATCAAAGCATCTACGATATGCGCGGTAAAGGCTTTGCTTTGGCTATAAGCATGTGGATAGTTTGCAATGGATTGCATCAAAGAAATGCATTCAAACAAGGAGCAACTATCATAATTTAATTCCTTGAAATCCAAAGTGGGAGTTTCATTACTACCCAAAATTTTGATTTCTTCTACTCCACTCTACACACCTTTATCATCAAGATAGGTGGACTCCGAATCATTGGGGCGTTTTTCAACGAAAGTGGATTCATATCCAGAGCCTTCATCAATAGGTTTGACACGCGAAAACAAAGATTCAAGAGCAGTCACACCAAGCACTTTATGATCTTCGTGATTTGCATCACTAGAACGCACCCTTTTAAACCATTCATGCCTAGCGCGAATTTGGGCGGTTCTTTCTTTGCTCTCATTCATGGAGACACGCATAGCTTTCAAAGTTTCATCCAAGTTGAACTTGGGAGGAGCACATCTAACTTTCAAAGCATCAATATCACAAGACATCCTATCAACGCTCTTAGCCAAATCGTCAATTCCGAGTAGTTTTTCCTCTATGGACGCATTGAAAATCTTTTGAGAGTTGATGAACTCTTTGATATTACTCTCTAAATAAAAGGTCAATTTGTTGTTATTTCCATAAGTGTTGTTGTAGGAATTGCCATAATTGTTAGAGGAGTTACTAGGAAAAGGCCTAGGAACATAGTTTCCTCTAAAAGCATTGTTGTTGCCAAAATTGTTCCTACCAACAAAATTAACATCCAAACTAGCGTTGCTACTCTCAATCAAGGAAGATAGTGGCATGTCATTAGAATCTAAAGGAGCGTTTCTACTAGCAACCAAATTCATCAACTCGTCCATATTAGCACTAAGCGAGTTAATTTCTTCTATAGCGTGTACCTTTGTGCTAGTAGGTGACCTTTCAGTGTGCCACTGAGAGTAGTTGGTCATGATATTGTCTAGGAGTTTTGTAGCGTCTCCTAAGGTGATTTCCATGAACGTTCCACCTGAGGTGGAGTCCAAGATATTGCGAGAAGCGAAATTCAAACCAGCATAAAAGATTTGTATAATCATCCACAAACTCAAGCCATGAGCGGGATAATTTCTAATCATAAGCTTCATCATGTCCCAAGATTGTGCAACGTGTTCATGATCAAGTTGCTTGAAATTCATGATATCGTAACGTAAGGAGATAATCTTAGCCGGCGGAAAATACTTGGATATGTAAGCATCTTTGCACTTATCCAAGAATCGATACTATTTTTAGGCAAAGAATAAAACCAAGTTTTTGCCCGATCTCGCAACGAGAAAGGAAAAAGATTCAACTTAATCACGTCATTATCCACATCTCTTTTCTTTTGCATATCGCAAAGCTCAATGAAGGTATTGAGATGGGATGCGGCATCTTCACTAGGAAGGCTAGAGAATTCCTCTTTCATAACAAGATTCAGCAAAGCTGCCTTGATTTCATACGATTCCGCACTAGTGGCGGGAGCAATCGGAGTACTAATAAAATCATTATTATTGGTACTCGAGAAGTCGCAAAGTTTGGTGTTCTCAGCCATGATGACTTCAACAAACAAACAAGCACACAAGAAACAAAGAAAACCAGCAAAGGAAAACGACAAAGGGCAAAAGAAAACGGCAAAGGAGAAAGTCAAATGAAAACGGCAAATGTGAAGTGGGAGAGAGGAAAACGAGAGGCAACTGGCAAAAAAGTAAATGCGAGAGATGAGTTTGCGAGACCTACTTGGATAGATCTGTCCTCAGCAACGGCACCAGGAAATACTTCTACTACCGCAACAAAAGACCTTCCAACGGTGCTAGAAATACTTTTGCTACCGCAACAAAAGACATTCCAACGGCGCCAGAAACAAGCGTGCTGATGGGAGAGTATTCTTGTCTTGATTCTCCTCGGCAACGGCACCAGGAATCCTTCTGCTACGGCTACGCCTTTAGGGACTTCCTAGGCAAATATGCAAAGGATTCCCCCGTGGCCTTGGAGCCTTGCGTTGGTGTTCCCTCGAAGCGGAAAGGGTGATGTAGCACAGCGGTGGTAAGTATTTCCCGCAGTTTTGAGAACCAAGGTATCAATCCAGTGAAGGAGTATCACAAGTACCTGCACAAACACAAAGAGCTTGCTTCCAACGCTATGAAAGGGTTGTCAATCCCTTATAGATTGTTTGCCAAGTGAGAACTGAAAGCAACAAAGTAACAAAGCAAAGTAAAAGCGAAAGTGGAAACGATAGGTGTGAATAGACCCAGGGGCCTTAGTGTTCACTAGTGGCTTCTCTCATGAAAGCAAGTAGACGGTGGGTGAACGAATTACTGTCGAGAAATTGATAGAACCGCACAAAGTCGTGACGTTATCTATGGCAATGATTATATCTATAGGCATCACGTCCAAAACAAGTAGACCGATACTTTCTGCATCTACTACTATTACTCCACACCTCGACCGCTATCCACCATGCATCTAGTGTATTAAGTTCATGAGAACAGAGTAACGCCTTAAGCAAGATGACATGATGTAGATCGACAATCTCATATCTACGACAAAGCCCATCTTGTTACCCTTGATGGCAACAACATGATGTGTGCCTTGCTGCCCTTTCTGTCACTGGGAAAGGTCACCACACGGTATGAACCCAAAACCAAGCACTTCTCCCATTGCAAGAATCATAGATCTAGTTGGCCAAACAAAACCCAATACTCAAAGAGACTTACAAGGATATCAAATCATGCATATAAGAAATCAACAAAGTCTCAAATATATATGATAGATAATCTGATCACAAATCCACAATTAATCGGATCTCGACAAACACACCGCCAAAGAGGATTATATCGGATAGATCTCCATGAAGATCATGGAGAACTTTGTATTGAAGATCCAAGTGAGAGAAGAACCCATCTAGCTACTAACTACGGACCCGTAGGTCTGAAGTGAACTACTCACGAGTCATTGGAGGGGCGATGATGTTGATGAAGAAGCCCTCCAACTCCAAAGTCCCCTCTGGCAGGGCACAGGGAGGGTCTCCAGATGAGATCTCGCGGAAATGGAAGCTTGCAGCGGCGGAGAAGTGTTTTCGTGGACGCCCTGATTTTTTCTGAATTTTTAGGGAATTTATAGGCCAAAGACCTACGGTAGGGGAGTGCCAGGGGGGCCACAAGCTTGGTTGCTGCGGCGTCCCCCCTGGATGCGGCAACAGGGCTTGTGGGCTCCGTGTGGGCCCACTTGCTTGGCCCTCGAGCCTCCCGATCGTCTTCCATTCTGGAAAAAATCATTTTGGGGATTTTATTCCGTTTGGACTCCGTTCCAAAATCAGATCTGAAAAGAGTCAAAAACACAGAAAAAACAGGAACAGGCACATGGCATTGAGTTAATAAGTTAGTCCCAAAAAAGATATAAAAGGTAAACAAAACATCCAAAGTTGACAGGATAACATTGTGAAACCATCAAAAATTATAGATACGTTTGAGACGTATGACCCACTGGTCCACCTCCTCTGGCGGATCTTTGTGCAGTTATTCTTATTTTATTCCTGAAAAAATCTCCGTAAATTTTAAGGACATTCCGAGAACTATAATTTCTGCACAAGAACAACACCATGGCAATTCTGCTGAAAATAGCGTTAGTCCGGGTTAGTTCCATTCAAATCATGCAAGTTAGAGTCCAAAACAAGGGGAAAAGAGCTCGGAAAAGTAGATACAACAGAGACGTATCAGGGACTCATCACCATCAACACCTTCATCAGCACCATCTCATCTCCAAACCCTAGGTCATCCCTTGTAGCCAATCTCCGTCTCGCGACTCCGATTGGTACTTGTAAGGTTGCTAGTAGTGTTAATTACTCTATGTAGCTGATGCTAGTTGGATTACTCACTGGAAGATTATATGTTCAGACCCTTGATGCTATTCAATACCTCTCTGGTCATGAATATTATTATGCTTCGTGAGTAGTTACTTTTGTTCCTGAGGACATGGGATAAGTCATGCTATAAGTAGTAATGTGAATTTGGTATTCGCTCGATATTTTGATGCGTTGTATGTTGTTTTTCCTCTAGTGGTGTTATGCGAACATCGACTACATAACACTTCACCATTATTTGGGCATATAGGAAGGCATTAGGAAGTAGTAAGTAGATGATGGGTTGCTAGAGTGACAGAAACTTAAACCCTAGTTTATGTGTTGCTTCGTAAGGGGCTGATTTGGATCCACTAGTTTAATGATATGGTTAGACTTTGCCTTAATTCTTATTTTGTAGTTGCGGATGCTTGCGAGAGGGGTTAATCATAAATGGGATGCTTGTCCAAGTAAGGGTCGTACCCAAGCACCGGTCCACCCACATATCAAACTATCAAAGTAGCGAACGCGAATCATATGAACATGATGAAAACTAACTTGATAGAATTTCCCATGTGTACTCGGGAGCGCTTTACCTCCTATAAGAGTTTGTCTAGGCTTGTCCCTTGCAAAAAAAGGGATTGGGCCACTTTGCTGGACCATTGTTACCTTTGTTACTTGCTACTTGCTGCGAATCATCTTACCACACAACTATCTGTTACCGATAATTTCAATGCTTGCAGAGAATACCTTGCTGAAAACCACTTGTCAGATCCTTCTGCTCCTCGTTGGGTTCGAAACTCTTACTTATCAAAAGGACTACGATAGATCCCCTATACTTCTGGATCATCAAGACTCTTTTCTGGCGCCGTTGCCGGGGAGTGAAGCGCCTTTGGTAAGTGGAATTTGGTAAGGAAACATTTATATAGTGTGCTGAAATTATTGTCACTTTATACTATGGAAACTAATCCTTTGAGGAGCTTGTTCGGGGTATCTTCACCTCGAACGGAAGCACAAGCAGTTGCTCCTCAACCTTATTCACCTACTGAAAATATTTTCTATGAATTTCCTTCGGGTATGCTTGAGAAACGGCTGGGTAATCCTTTTACACGAGATGGAACATCACATCCCGACTTGCATCTAATATATGTAGATGAAGTTTGTGGTTTATTTAAGCTTGCAGGTTTGCCCGAGGATGAGTTCAAGAAGACGGTATTTTCCTTATCTTTGAGGGATAAAGCATTGACATGGTATAGGCTATGTTATGATACTGGATCATGGAACTACAACCGGTTGAAATTGGAATTTCATCAAAAGTTTTATCCTATGCATCTAGTACATCGTGATCGGAATTATATTTATAATTTTTGGCCTCGTGACAGATAAAGCATTGCTCAAGCTTGGGGGAGGCTGAAATCAATGTTATATTCATGCCCCAACCTTGAGCTCTCGAGAGAAATTATCATTCAGTACTTCTATGCTCGGCTTTCTCATGATGATCGCACCATGCTTGACACTTCTTGTAGCGGTTCTTTTATGAAGAGAGATATTGACTTCAGATGGAATTTATTGGAAAGAATTAAATGAACTCTGAAGATTGGGAATTTGATGAAGGTAAGGATTCAGGTATGAATTTCAAGTTTGATTGCGTTAAATCCTTTGCTAAAACAAATACTTTTTGTGATTTTAGCCATAAATATGGACTTGACTCTGAGATAGTAGCTTCATTGTGTGAATCATTTGCTGCTCATATTGATCCCCTAAAGAGAAGTGGTTTAAATATCAATCTCCCTTAGAAGTCAATGTAGTTAAACCCAATCCAGTTGAAAAGAAATTCATTGCCTATAATGATCCTACTGTTCCCAGTGCTTACATTGAGAAACCACCTTTCCCTGTTAGGATAAAGGATCATTCTAACGTTTCAAATGTGATACGTAGGGGATACATTAGAACACCTACACCCCCTGAGCAAATTAGAGTTGAACCTAGCATTGCTATTATCAAAGATCTCCTGTCCGACAATGTTGATGGCCATGATATTCACTTCTGTGAAGATGCTGCTAGAATTGCTAAACCACATGCTAGAGACAAATATAGGCATGTTGTTGGCACGCCTGCTGTTTTCGTTAAGATAGGAGATCATTGCTATCATGGCTTATGTGAAGTGGGTGCTAGTGTTAGTGCAATAGCTCAATCCTTATATGATGAAATTAAAGATGAGATTGCACCTGTTGAGATGGAACCTATTGATGTCACTATTCAGCTTGCCAATAGAGATACTATCTGCCCTTTGGGAATTGTTAGAGATGTTGAAGTCTTGTGTTGTAAAACGAAGTATCCTTCTGATTTTCTCGTTCTTGCTACCACACAAGATAGCTTTTGTCCCATCATATTTGGCAGACCCTTCCTCGATACTGTCAATGCTCATATTGACTGTGAGAAGCAAACTGTCACTGTTGGCTTTGAAGGTGTGTCACATGAGTTCAATTTCTCCAAGTTTGGTAGACAACCTCATGAAAAAGAGTTTCCTAGTAAGGATGAAATTATTGCCCTAGCTTCTATTGCCATGTCTCCTACTGATCCCTTAGAGCAATACTTGCTTGAGCATGAAAATGATATGCATATGGATGAAAGGGATGAGATAGATAGAGTTATCTTTGAACGACATCCAATCCTTAAGAATAATTTGCCTGTTGAACTGCTTGGAGATCCACCCCCACCAAAGGGTGATCTTGTGTTCGAGCTTAAACAGTTGCCTGATACTCTTAAGTATGCTTATCTCGATGAAAAAGAGATATATCCTGTTATTATTAGTGCTAGCCTCTGAGAGCATGAAGAAAAGAAGTTACTAAAAACTCTGAGGAAGCACCGTGCTGCTATTGGATATACTCTTGATGATCTCAAGGGCATTAGTCCCACTCTATGCCAGCACAATATTAAAACAGATCCTGATTCCAAACCAGTTGTTGATCATCAATGGAGATTAAATCCTAAGATGAAAGAGGTAGTAAGAAAAGAAATACTAAAGCTCCTGGAAGCAGGTATTATCTATCTTGTTGCTCATAATGATTGGGTGAGTCCGGTGCATTCCGTCCCTAAGAAGGGAGGTATTACCAGTGTCCCTAATGATAAGGATGAATTGATCCCAAAGAGGATTATTACTGGGTATAGGATGGTGATCGATTTTAGGAAATTGAATAAAGCCACTAGGAAAGATCATTACCCTTTGCCTTTTATCGACCAAATGCTAGAAAGACTATCTAAACACACACACTTCTGCTTTCTAGATGGTTATTCTTGTTTCTCCCAAATACCAGTTGCATAATCTGATCAGGAGAAAACCACTTTCACTTGCCCTTTCGGTACCTTTGCTTATAGACGTATGCCTTTTGGCTTATGTAACACACCTGTCACCTTTCAAAGATGTATGATGGTTATATTCTCTGACTTTTGTGAAAAGATTGTTTAGGTTTTCATGGATGATTTCTCCGTTTATGGGTCTTCTTTTGATGATTGCCTCAGCAACCTTGATCGAGTCTTGCAGAGATGTAAGGATACCAATCTTGTCTTGAATTGGGAGAAGTGCCACTTTATGGTTAATGAAGGCATCGTCTTAGGACATAAAATTTCTGAAAGAGGTATTGAAGTCGATAAGGCTAAGGTTGACGCGATCGAGAAAATGCCATGCCCCACAGATATCAAAGGTATAAGAAGTTTCCTTGGTCATCCTGGTTTCTATAGAATGTTCATTAAGGACTTCTCTAAGATTTCTAGGCCTCTTACCAATTTCTTGGAAAAGGATATTCCTTTTGTTTTTGACGATGATTATGAGGAAGCCTTCGAAATACTTAAGAAGGCATTGATAACTGCGCCTATTGTTCAACCACCTGGTTGGAACTTACCTTTTGAAATCATGTGTGATGCTAGTGATTATGTTGTTGGCGCTGTTCTAGGACAAAGAGTTGATAGAAGTTGAATGTTATTCACTATGCTAGTAAAACTCTAGACAGTGCCCAAAGAAACTATGCTACAATGGAACAGGAATTTTTAGCAGTCGTGTTTGCATGTGAAAATTTGAGATCTTACATAGTTGATTCCAGTGTCACTATTCACACTAATCACGCTGCTATTAAGTACCTCATGGAAATGAAAGACGCTAAACCTAGACTTATCAGATGGGCTCTCTTGCTACAAGAATTTGATTTGCATGTTGTCGACAAGAAGGGTGCTGAGAACCCAGTAGCAGATAACTTGTCTAGGATGGAGAATGTTCTTGATGACCCACAACCTATTGATGATAGCTTTCCTAATGAGCAATTGAATGTCATCAATACCTCACCTAGTGCACCGTGGTATGCTGATTATGCAAATTATATCGTTGCCAAATATATACCACCTAGTTTCACATACCAGCAAAAGAAGAAATTCTTCTTTGATTTGGGACATTACTTTTGGGATGATCCTCACCTTTATAAGGAAGGAGTAAATGGTGTTATTAGACGTTGTGTACCTGAACATGAACAGGGACAGATCCTACAGAAGTGTCACTCCGAGGCCTACGGAGGACACCATGCGGGAGATAGAACTGCACACTAGGTATTGCAATCAGGTTTCTATTGGCCCACTCTCTTCAAGGATGCCCGTAAGTTTGTCTTGTCTTGTGACGAATATAAAATAATAGGTAATATCGGTAAACATCAGGAAATGCCTATGAATTATTCACTTGTCATTGAACCATTTGATGTTTGGGGCTTTGATTATATGGGACCTTTTCCAAAATCCAACGGGTATACTCATATCCTAGTTGTTGTTGATTACGTCACTAAGTGGGTACAAGCTATCCCAACTAGTAGTGCTGATCACAACACCTCTATCAGGATGCTTAAAGAAGTTATTTTCCCTAGATTTGGAGTCCCTAGATATCTGATGACGGGTGGTGGTTCACATTTCATTCATGGTGCTTTTCGTAAAACGCTTGCTAAGTATGATATCAATCATAGAATTGCATCTCCCTATCACCCTCAGTCCAGTGGTCAAGTAGAACTAAGTAATAGAGAGATTAAACTAATTCTGCAAAAGACTGTCAATAGGTCTAGAAAGAATTGGTCTAAGAAGCTCGATGATGCACTGTGGGCTTATAGAACTGCCTATAACAATCCCATGGGCATGTCTCCGTACAAAATGGTTTACGGTAAAGCATGTCATTTACCTATTGAGCTAGAGCATAAGGCTTATTGGGCAAGCAAAGAGATCAACTTTGCTTTCAAACTTGCTGGTGAGAAGAGGTTATTTGATATTAGCTCACCTGATGAATGGAGAACTCAGGCATATGAGAATGCCAAGTTGTTCAATGAAAAGGTTAAGAGTTGGCATGATAAAAGGATACAAAAGCGTGAGTTCAATGTAGGTGATTATGTCTTGCTATATAATTCTCGTTTAAGGTTTTTTGCATGCAAGCTTCTCTCTAAATGGGAAGGTCCTTACATTGTTGAGGAAGTATATCGTTCTGGTGCCATCAAGATCAACAACACAGAAGGTAATTTTCCGAGAGTGGTAAATGGGCAGAGAATCAAGCATTATATCTTAGGTACTCCCATAAATGTTGAAAGCAATATTATCAATACCATAAATCCGGAGGAGTACATAAGGGATATTTATCAGCCTGTTTCAGACTCCGGAAACGAAGAGGTATGTGATTCGGTAAGTAAACAGACTCCAAAACTTTTCCAGTAGGAATTTTCTCCGTTTTGGAATTTCTAGAAAAATAGAAAAATTTAAGGAACTATGGAAAGCGCACGAGGAGGCGACAAGCCTGCCAGGCGTGGGCCACCCCCTTGGCCGTGCCTTGGGGGCTTGTGACCACCTCGTGTGCCTCCCGAACTCTGCTTTCTTATGGAGTACTCCTTCTGGTCGGAAACAAATCATTATATATTCTCCTGAAAGGTCTGACCCTCGTATCATGCAAATTTCCTTTGTTTTCGTTTCGAGCCTGTTTCTACTGCAGATCTAGATCGCTATGACGTCCCCAAAAGCTCCGAAGGACAAGATCTTCGAGAAGGTCATCAATCCATACCTCGCGGGAGTGGTGCAACACCCTCAATCTATCGAGATGCGTGAGGGGATGCTGCACATCTGTGACGTTGAGGGGCCCAAGAAGACCGGAAGCATGGAGGCGAGGCTCGAAGCAATGGAGCAACAAGTCTTCCAGTGCCAAGGCATGGTGGAGCGTGGACTCAACGCCAACCACATGACAATCATGGAGTTCACCAACAAGCACAAGATCGATGCCAATGACATCGGGAAGAACCTCTCCAGGCTCTATGACAGAATTGATCACCTCCAAGCCCAGATCTATGACCTGCAGAACCAAAATTGTGAGTATGAGTGTAGATTTAAATCAATATGGTTGGCTGCAGATTTGAGGATTCCGGAGACTTGATCATCTTTCCATGATGGAGCACCTATCCCTTGGAAGATGGAGGATCAAACCCAGGTTGCAACAACTCCACCACCATCACCTCCAAAGGAAGACAACTAAGCATGGGTATGGGAAATCCCCTTGGCTTATGCCAAGCTTGGGGGAGTTGCCCCGGTATCGTATCACCATCACATCTTTTGCCTTTACCTTTTCTTAGTTCTTCCTTTTTGGTTTTACCTTTCTCTAGTAGAATAAAGTTCTTAGTGTTTTAGGCTTGAGTTTTGGTTTGTGTCACCCCTGATGTATTCGAGGTCATGAGTCATATAATAAAGAGAGTTTCAGTTAAGGGCCTTGCTTCATACCATGATCAAGAGAATGATAAAAGAACAAAAGCATGAAATATCATGTAATGGTCTTATGGAAAGTGATGGCTTCACATATAAAAAGAATGATGATTGAAACTTGTTGAGGGTGGACAAACATAGACCTTGGTCATTGTTTCAATTAATAGGAAGTGATAAAGAAAGAGAGGTTCACATATAAATATATCATCTTTGACACCATCTATGATTGTGAACACTCATTAAACTATTACATGCTTAAAAGTAGATGTTGGACAAGCAAGACAACATAATGAATTATGTTTGCTTGGTTCCGAACAATGATTATATGACTAGAGATCCCTTAGCATGTGATGATTGCTTCCACCTCATATCAACCAAAACTTCCGCACTAAGTAGAGATACTACTTGTGCATCCATAAACCTTCAACCCTAGTTTTTCCATGAGAGTCCACCATACCTACCTATGGATTGAATGAGATCCCTCAAGTAAGTTGTCATCGGTGCAAGCAATAGAAATTGCTCCCTAATTATGTATAATCTATTAGTGTGTGGAAAATAAGCTTTGTACGAACCTGTGATGAGGAAGACATAAAAGCGACAGACTGCATAATAAAGTTCTTTATCACAGGAGGCAATATAAAGTGACATTCCTTCACACTAAGAGGACACACATCCAAACCTAAAAAGTGCATGACAATCTCTGCTTCCCTCTGCGAAGGGCCTATCTTGTACCTTTACTTTTGGCCCTTGAAAGAGTCATGGTGATCTACACCAATTCGTTATTTCGCCTTTTTCTTGGCTAACGTCATATGCTTGGGAAAGATCTATATTCGTATGTCAACTGGGAAGTAAGTATTCATGAATTATTATTGTTGACATTACCCTTGAGGTAAGTAGTTGGGAGGCGAAACTGTAAGCCCCTATCTTTCTCTGTGTTCAACTGAAACTTTGATCTCATGAGTACCACGTGAGTTGTAGCAATTGCAGGAGACAAAAGGATGATTGAGTATATGGATTTGCTTTACAAGCTCTTATTTGACTCTTTCCAATGTTATGATAAATTGCAATTGCTTCAATGACTAAAGGCTATTGGTTGTTAATTCTCAGTAAGGTTCTTGATCCATGCTTTACTTTGTGAAGGAATTGTCACTTAGTATGAGAGTTTATATGATGGTATTGCTGTTCTAACTATGATCATGATGCCTGCATGTCCGTATCTTGTTTTGTCGACACCTCTCTCTCTAAACATGTGGGCATAATTATTGATCTCAGCTTTCGCTTAAGGACAAGCGAGCTCTAAGCTTGGGTTAGTTGATACGTCCATTTTGCATCATGCTTTCTTATTGATATTTATCGCTTTATGGGCTGTTATTATACTTCATGGTACAATACTTATGCCTTTTCTCTCTTATTTTGCAAGGTTTACATGAAGAGGGAGAATGTCAACCGCTGGAATTCTGGCCTGAAAAAGGAGCAAGTTTGATATACCTATTTTGCGCAACTCCAAAATCCGTGAAAATCAACGAGGATTTATTTTGGAATTTATAAACAATACTGGGCCGAAGAAGTACCAGAGGGGAGCCAGCAGGAGTCCACAAGCCTGCTAGGCGCGTCCTACCCCCTGGCTGCGCCTACGGGGCTTGTGGGCTCCCTGCCGGCCCTCTGGCCCCCCTCTTTTTCTATAAGGAGGATTTTGTTCCAGAAAAAACCAAGAGGAGGCTTTCGGGACGAATCGGCGCCGCCACGAGGCCGAACTTGAGCAGAACCAATCTAGCGCTCCGGCAGGGTCGTCCTGCCGGGGAAACTTCCCTCCTGGAGGGGGAAATCGTCGCCATCATCATCACCAAAACTCCTCTCATCGGAGGGGACTCATCACCATGAACATCTTCATCAGCACCATCTCATCTCCAAACCCTAGTTCATCTCTTGTAACCAATCTCCGTCTCGCGATTCCGATTGGTACTTGTAAGGTTGCTAGTAGTGTTAATTACTCTTTGTAGTTGATGCTAGTTGGATTACTTGATAGAAGATTATATGTTCAGACCGTTGATGCTATTCAATACCTCTCTAGTCATGAATATTATTATCCTTCGTGAGTAGTTACTTTTGTTCCTGAGGACATGGGATAAGTCATGCTATAAGTAGTCATGCGAATTTGGTATTCGTTCGATATTTTGATGCGTTGTATGTTGTTTTTCCTCTAGTGGTGTTATGTGAACGTCGACTACATAACACTTCACCATTATTTGGGCCTAGAGGAAGGCATTGGGAAGTAGTAAGTAGATGATGGGTTGCTAGAGTGACAGAAGCTTAAACCCTACTTTATGCATTGCTTCGTCAGGGGCTGATTTGGATCCACTAGTTTAATGCTATGGTTAGACTTTGTCTTAATTCTTCTTTCGTAGTTGCGGATGCTTGCGAGAGGGATTAATCATAAGTGGGATTCTTGTCCAAGTAAGGGAAGTACCCAAGCACCGGTCCACCAACATATCAAACTATCAAAGTAGCGAACGTGAATCATATGAACATGATGAAAACTAGCTTGACAGAATTTCCCATGTGTCCTCGGGAGCGCTTTACCTCCTATAAGAGTTTGTCCAGGCTTGTCCCTCGCTGCAAAAGGGATTGGGCCACTTTCCTGCATCGTTGTTACCTTTGTTACTTGCTACTTACTGCGAATCATCTTACCACACAACTATCTGTTACCGATAATTTCAGTGCTTGCAGAGAATACCTTGTTGAAAACCACTTGTCAGATCGTTCTGCTCCTCGTTGGGTTCGACACTCTTACTTATCGAAAGGACTACGATAGATCCCCTATACTTGTGGGTCATCAGCTGGCTACCAATCGAGTGGACCTCTTTGTCTAGTATCATCATGGAAAAGGCATTGATCGGGTACTTACCTCGGGTATGTTATATACCACGAGTCATGGATGACACGGAAGTTTCCCAGATCTCGTGGGTCCAGTGTACTACGTCTGCAGAGTGTAATACTATTCGAATAGATGTGTCCACGGTCAAGGAAAGTTGGGTAATCCTGCTTAAACTAGGACCAGTCATTTCCGCATAAACCAAGTATGAGTGTGTGTGTGTGTGTGTGTGTGTTTAATGGTCTTAATATGAAGGACTTGATATGACCAAGTTTGGTGACTTGGCATATTGGGTGACGGAGTGTTCAGCCTATGACAGATATATTTATATCTGTAACCTGTTCTTCTAAACAACATCTAGTTTATGTTGCATATCCATGAACAAGTTTATTCATAGTTAAGTTGCTATCCACCAAAGCTGCATATTACTTGTTATACTACCAATTGGATTGTACATATGATGGGCCGTTTGTGAGTACATTCAAATGTACTCATTGGCTTAACTCTGGTTATATTATTGACCAGACATAGAAGGACCGGAGTTTGGAGAAGAGTACGTCTTCGGAGACGGCCCGGCGAACTAGGACACTTCCCAGTTAGAATGCCTGTTGGTGTAGGCTGATGGCATGGGCACCCGCTTAGCCCTAAGATTTCCGCTTCTAGTTGTATCGGTGTGATTTGACCTTATAGGCCCTACCTTGTGAACTTGATCATTCGGTCATGTGATGTAATAATTCGGTACTTGGATGTAAGACTCTTAATATTCAGTATATGTGTGTTCGGTGAGCATTGATCTATGGGATCACTGAGCACGTTCATTCGGCGATCTCGACTCGTAAGTCGCCCCCCCCCCCCACACGTCGCTTGGATCCGATGTGGGTAGACCTGATCCGTCCATCCCGCCGCTTGTCGGAGCCCTACCATACTCGTCCACCCGCCCTAAAGTCGCCGGTCGCTACCTCCTCCCGTCAATTTGCCCAATCGAGAGGAGTATGATGTGCCCCGTCGTGATCTCATGGCCCCTGGCATAGTGCACCTCACCCGTGTGGCAGATCCACGGGCCTAGCACAACTGCCAGCAGCCTAGCTCGCCCAACATAGGCTCCTCCAGTCGGCCTGTTGGCCCAGGTGAGCTTCCCATAATCCCTCGCCTTGTGCGTGTTTTAGTATCCTTGCTCACCTCTTTGTAGCCCAACGCCCATGTGGGGACCCTGACTTACGAGTCAAGAACGCCGAATGTATGTGCTCAGTGAACCTAGAGATCAATGCTCACCGAACATACAGATACTGAATATTAAGAGTCTTACATGCAACATACTGAAATGATACAACAAACAACCAACAAGGTCAAGTTCTCATCGTTAGAGCCTATAAGGCCAAATCACACCGATAGATCTACTAGAGGAAATCGTGGGGCTAAGCAGTTTCCCATGCCATCAGCCTACACCGACAGGCATTCTGACTGGGAAGCGTCATAGTTCGCAAGTCCGTCTCTGATGACGTATTCTTCTCCAAACTCCGGTCCTTCCATGTCTGGTAAATAACATAACCAGTGGCAAGACAATGAGTACTTTAAATGTACTCGCAAACAGCCCATGATATGGATAATGCGTTATGTACGATAATATGTATGTAGTATTGGTGTATATCAACTTGGTTGTAAATAAACATGATCATAGATGGATGTGCAACATAAGCTAGATGGTATTTATAAGAACAAGTTACATATATAAACATATATGCTAGGGCTGGAACACTTCAATTTCACCCGATATGCCAAGTCACCAAACTTGGTCATATCAACTCTTTCACCTAACTCCTTGAACACACACAGTTGGTTTATGCGGAAACAACTGGACGTAGTTTAAGAAGGATTACCCAATTGTCCTTGACCATGGACATGGCTATTCGAATAGTTTGACACTCTGTAGAGGTTGTACGCTGTACCCACGAGATCCGGGAAACTTCCATGTCATCAACGACTCGCGGTATATAACATACCCGAGGTAAGTACCCAATCAATGATTTTCCCCTAACAATACTAGACAAAGAGTTCCACTCAATTGGTACCCAGCCCACATGATGTCCGTCTTACGAGCACCAACTCTGGACAGTATCATCCATGCGGGGACGAACGGTGTGCCCGAAACACGTAAAAATGATATAGTCGTCCTACCTGGCATGACCCCGTCACGAGAGTGACCACACATCACTCCTGCCACTAGTAATGTTGCTCTTTGCTAGCACCGACCAGAGTAATCAACAAAGCCCCGTCCCATAAAGGGCTAATGTGGTCGCACATGTAAGGTTCAGACGGTCGACACATCATAAATCTAATCCCATTTCCGAAACCACTCACACCGAAATGTTTCCCGGTGCACCACTTCTCCACCAGTGGTCACCTAACTCATCATGATCCTCGGGCATTAGTATCACCCGATGGGGTTTCCACAAACCTTTGATAATTACCATCATCATACTCATGATTCTACTATGCTTAGCTCTACTTGTCAATACAATATTAGCGTGACCCTCATAGGTGGTAGGATCATGCTCAAATGCAAGTGCTCTGGAGGAGCCATCGGAAACATCATATCGATGATATACCGAATACTCATGATTATATGCAACGGGAATAATTTCTCTACTTAGCAAGCAATTAATATTTTGCTCAAACATGGTCAAAGGGCTGCTTGCCTTGATCACCTAAGTATCCGGGGTCATCGGGGTCTTTGAGTCCAACTCCTTCATCAAACGTGGTATCTATCATCGTAGTAAATAATAACATAATAAGTAGCTCACTCAAAAACAGAGCGCAAACTTACTTTAAAAATGTTGCCCTATTCTCATAAATCTACATTATTATTTTAAAAATATTTGTCTCCGGTTTTGGTGAAAATATTATTTTTAGAAATATTTTTAACAAAAGTTAAAGTATTCAAAATAGCCTTTTTATTATTACTATACAGAAAAGTTGTGTTAAGAATTTGTGCAATGGCTCTATTTAATTCTACTAATTTTTAGAATAATTATGGTGGAAAAATAATTAAATTATATTCGATAACAAATTCTACAAAAATCATTTAAAACTTGGTTAAACAAAATAAGAAAAAGGGGTTTTAACCCAGGCCTGGCTCGGCCTGTGGCTTGGGCCGGCCCAGCTGGCCAGCCAACGAGCTAGCCCAGGCGCACGCGCCGCCAGGTTCAAACCTGAGGCATGGGCCCATGCGGTCAGCGGTAGAGAGGAGAGAGGGGAAGAGAAGAGCCATCGATAGGTGGGGCACGCCTGTCGGGGTTGTCTTCCACCTCTGGATAGAGGGGAGGGGAGGCACGCCGGCGGCGATACCGATGCCCTCGAGCCCCAACGACGACGGGAATGGAACCAGCACGTCGTCGCCTACTTGCTCGTGGTCGAAAGCACGACGGGAAGGCCCTGGTACACCGGCGACGAGGTGGCTATGGCGGAGCCAATTCGGGAGGTGGATGAAATGGGTGCTACGGGCAGGGATTAGCTCGGGGAAGTGGGGGAAAAGATTCCTGAACTCTCTACAATCACGGAGGAGGAGAAAGGAGCGTCGGAGGTGGCCTGTAGCCCGAGATCGACGGAGCTCCGAAACAGCGGGGCCTCGGTCGATCTCGAGCACCGGAGCTCGCTGTGCTCAAATGCAATGGCTAGGGGTTCAATATGGGATCTGGGGGAGTGGGATGAGGATGGTGGAGCGAGGGGGAAGGCCTATTTATAGGCCCCCGACGGTGCACAGAGCGGGAAGCGCCGGTGGTTTCACCGTGGCTCGTAGGAGGGGCAGTGAGAGCTTGGGGTCGAAACCACGGTATTGCGGACGTGACCCATGTGACTCTTTGAGTGGGAGAGAGAGCGACGAGGAGCGTGCATGCGTGGCCACGGTCTTCTGGCCGAATCTAGCGCTGCGGGTACGCATCGCTCCTGTCAACAGAGCGAGGGAGGAGGGGTCGTGAGGCTGCCCTGATGCAAGACAGTGGTCGGGACGCGAATGGGCAACGGGGGGAGGCTTGAATCGGCCGGGGCTGGCCACATTTGCCTTGGTGCGCCCTGCAGCTTGCCCAAAGTGTCGTTTTGGCTTGCCACAGCATGCTGGCACGCTCTGGGCTGGGTTGGAAGATCCGTAGCAATTTGAGAGCCAAGAGACTCACTGCTGGTCAAGGGAAGTGATTAAATAGGTGATGCCTAACTTGAACCAGAAATTAGAATGGGGTTTTTGGCTCTTCTACTTGGATTCAAGTAGGGGCCACTCACCTGCAATTGGGGAGTGGTGCTGGCTGTTTGGTCTATGAGTTTGGAGGGAAGTGTATGGGTGTGGGGTGAGGTAGGAGTTCTTTTACTAATCTGAAAAAAGGTGTTCGACAGGTGTTTGGGTAGCTACACTTCACCACTTGTGATGAAAGTTAACCCGATTAATTTTGATGCAAAAGTAGGATGCTCCACCAAATTTGAGCTTCATTTGACAAGTTTGGCAATCCAAACTTAATATCACCCCTTGCAAATCCCATTTTTGGGCAGACCTGTCCCTTCTAAAGAGAGTGTGGGTAGGTCACCCCCTGCAAATCCCATTTTTGGCACAAACTCCTCATTTGGGGTGTTGAGCACTCCTGCAAAGTCTCAAGACATTTTGATAAACTTGGCTATGTAGAGTTGCTTCAACTTGATTCTGGAGACAAAGGGTTTTAGGATTATTTAGTGATTCAAACCACCTCAGAATGAGGTGAAACTTGGTGTGGCCACCAAATATAGCTTGGGAAGGTTGCTGAAATTTTCTAGGAATTTATTGGGAATATTTCAAAAGGTTAAAACGGACAAAGTTTGTTTTCAAGGGTTTGCTCAAATATTTTGAATACAAATAGGGGTTGAGAATCTTATGTATGGAAAATATATGTCCTCTGAGTATGTCCAAATTTTCTTAGATTTTTCTAAGGCAGAAAAGTAAATTTTCATATAGAAATATCATTTCTGGCCTCACAAATGGACATGCATATAAAATAGGAAAATAATTTGAAAAATAATTATTTTATGATATTGGAGAGTTAAAATAGTTCTAAAACCAAATTACCATATTTGGGTAAATGCACTCCCTTGCCATGAGGGACTTGTAGTTAAACCTTAGAATGGTTATTATAAAACCGGATGTAACGGTTCGGTTCTTACTTTGGGTTTGATTGGTTTGGTTTTATTGGGCTGATATTTTTTTAGTTTGGTTTCGGTTTGGGTATGTGAAGAAACTAGTTTGGTTATAGTTGGTTATGGGTTTAAACGGTTTGGTTATTAGCGGTTATAAACTATGGGTCCAAACCGGTTTCTAGGCATTGGTTATATGCAATAACCAACGACAACCGAGAATGAGTATGTTTGATCCGCGTGCATGCTGTAATGCACTTTGTAACTATGTATTATGGAGAAACACTACATGAAAATCGGAAGTGTTTGCTTGTGCTTTGGCTAAGCAATTTGGTTTTAATACACTTATTAGTGAGATTTTCAGTCGTGGGCATTTTCTTTTTGCCTCTTGTTGTGTGCTGACTGTATCTCACGGATAACTTTTTCCCAAACTGTTGTAGATGTACTTATGCATTTTCTATCTGATTTGCTTCTTAAAATGTCAATTTGTGCAATCATATGTAAATTAAAGAAAACCCATAGTTATGTACTGGGTTTAAACCCACGGTTATGTATTGGATTTAAATTGGTTTGGGTGGAAAAAATAGTGGGTTCAGTTTTGGTCGGGCTGAAAGTGACATTAAATGGGTATGGTTCAAGTATGGTTTTGAGAGATAAATAAACAAGGTTATCTTGTACCATTCTCACGTTTACTTGTAGTGCAACCCAAAACAAGGTTTTAAAATAGTCAAAATAAGAAAAAGAATCTTCGGGAATAAGCATGTTATAAAAATATGGTTTTTGAATCCACTCACTCAAGCATACAAACACACAATGACAATCATGGCACTCAGACCATTGGTTTTTTTGAAAAAAAATTAATAAACTCAGATTTTGAAACTACAGTTGAAATGAGTTAAAAACACGGTGTGACAGCACAGTGTTTTAGCCCATCTCAATTTTTCTTGTTGCATGAATTTATGAAATATCCATGCATTGCATAATTTCTAGATAACGCCGCTATTTTTAAAATGTTAACATCTAATAAGCCATGCACCGGATTAAAATAATTGTATATGTAAAATGTTCATAAATTTGTGTAGATTAATAATTTCTAGATTTCATTCATGTTTGAAATGTTTAAACTTGCTTTTTGTTTAAATTTGCAAAAATACCATGTTAAAATGATTTATTCTATAACTAAATAAGTGTAGCTCCGAATTAAGGGCTTAAATCTCTCTTGCAGAAGTGCTTGAACAGCTGAAACCTGATATTTTATTCAAATTTGTGTGGATGATTGCATCAATTTTGTAGCTCCTATGCATGTGATTCCTTTATGGAATTTGTTCTATGTGATGTCTACTTTGATGCCATGCCTCCGATTGCCATGTAAATCATTATTAGCATGTCTATTTCTAGCTCTCAAATGGACTTCGTGTGAAAACTGCTAATCTATTAATGTTAAGTTCCATTTTGGGAAGCTCATATTAAACAAACCATGCCTCCTTTGAACTTGTGCCAATGGAGTAAGTTATAATATGTTAGTAGTATGTTTGCCATGCCATGAATTTCATGTTTAGCTATGGTTCATGTGAACATGCTTACTCAATGCTGCTGTTTTGACATGTCAAAATAAATCAAAGTTAGAAAACTGTTATATTTTGTTGCCATGTTGCCATGTGAATTGCCATTGATTTAGGGCTCTTTTGTTGTTTCCCCAATAGAGTGTCTTCTAAAGCATGTTATGTTCTATCATGTTGTGCCATTAGTTTCCATATATAGGATTTTCATCATAGATATTTCTGTTGTCAAACATGCCTTTCGGTTAAAAACTGCTCCTCTTGCACCCTATTATTTTCACTAAGTGTGAGAATCTGTTTTTTTAGATTGCGATGTTGTGTTGATGCTAGCCATGTTTCTGTTTATATTTCATGATGCTCCTGTGGAGTTATTAGTAGTGCATCATGCCCACTAGCATGTTGCAGATTTCATGAAATAATAAGTCATGTAGAATATGTTTCCTTGCTACCAATATGCCTCCAATTTAAAAGTTTTGTGTTAAAACCTGTTATTTTCACAAAGTCTTAAGTTGTGTTCAAGTAGCCACCTTGTGAGCCCATTTCCTATTGATCCATGCTTCTATACAATTAGATCTTGTTATATGAATTATTGCGTATCATGTAAACTACTACCCCATGCCTTCATAACATCTTGCTGCATCCATGATTTAAAGAGCATGTGAGTGTTGTTTATATGCATTTTGCATTCATGACATATTATCTTGCGATGGTCATATCTTTTAGGCCGCAGCTCCGTTTTAGATGATCTATATATGTAAATCGCCTAGAATGACGTGTAGAATCACATGGTGCATTGTTTTCCTTGTTTAATAAATATAAAATATGGTTACTTCAAAGCTGGACCAATTTCTAAATTAACATATGGGGTCATCTCGAGAATACTATAAGTTGCTTCCGACCTCATTTAAAATGCATAGATAGATAGTTTATTTATGCATCACCTCTTTCCATGTTTAAAAACATTTAAACCTTTTGAGTAAATTAACTAGACTGGACTAACTAATTCGAGCATGGAGTTTCGTCAATATGCAAATCCTTGCATATTGAGCTGCACTTAATTTGTAGAAGTTGATTGTGGTGCCTTGCCATGTCATACTTATTTAAATGTACATGCATCATATTTGTTTGTGCATCATATCATGAATATGTTGTGGTGTTTATTATGTGTTGATTGTTTGTTTACGGATTGCTTCCTCACAGTAGAGTTCCAAAATCTATGAAGTGTGCGAGGATTCGTTTGACTCCTCCCGTTGGTCTACTTCACGGATTCGTTCTTCTTACAAGCGGGATCTGAGGAAGATGACCATTTCCCTGGATACCACTACTATCATTTCTATTCTAGTTGTCTACTTCTATCATTTTGTCCCATTACCTACCATGCTAATGTCAAGCCTCCCAAGATTGCCATGACAAACCTCTAACCTTCCACATCCCGGCAAACATTTTTTTGACTATGTTACCGCTTGCTCAGCCCTTCTTATAGCATTGCTAGTGGCAGGTGCAATTTGTTCCATGTTGGGACATGGATGTCTTGTGATATCACAATATTATTGCTATTTAATACATATATACTTCGTAAAAGGTGGAAGGCTTGGCCTTTTGCTCGTATTTTGTCCCACCTTTTCCTTCCTAGTTAGTTATGCACCGGTTGTATGTTCCATATTGAGAGCTCCTAACATGCTTGGGGTTGTTGTGGGGACCCCCTTGATTTTTTTTGGGAAAAAAATCTTCCTGCAGAGCCCAACATTGGTACTACGTTTGCTAAAAACTAATAGAACTTGCATCAGGAGTTTCCGAACCCCGTGGATAATTAATCAACAACCTAGGCTAGTGCTCCACATGAGTGTTGGTCCAAACTGGGCGATGTCTAGCGCCGCTGGTCACCCGGGGTTTTAGCCAACATGACGTCATGCCCATCTGGTAGTGCCCTGCCAAAGAGATATGCGTGTCTCCTATTGGGATCTGGCCCGGCGCGCAGTTTTGCTGGATTTGTTTTACCCTTCTCGAACGTCTTATGCACTGGGATTTCGAGTATACCTTTGGCTATATCGAGGTTGATATTTTCTAGCCTAGCGTGTGCCTAGTTTGTGATAGATGAGTTGGAGCTCCCCTGCAGGGTTAAATCTTTCTGAGAGTCATGCCCGCAGTTATGTGCCAATTTGGAAACTTGAAGTAAACTTAAATAAAATACACCAACCGTCTGTGTAACCATGGTCGTCTCTTCTTGTGAGGTGTTAACCAATAGGTAACATTGCGGGTTATGTTTGACTCGTAAGTAGGTCTTCATGATCACTTCTTGATCTTTTGTAGTCCATGTACATTTATGCGTAGATCACTCTTCTACTTCTTTTACTCATAAGTTAGTGATACGTCTCCAACGTATCTATAGTTTTCTATTGTTCCATGCTCATATATTATCATTCTGGAATACTTTTGGGGAGTTTATTTACCATTTTATATTATTTTTTAGCACTAACCTATTGACCACTGCCCAGTGCCAGTTGCTGTTTTCTATGCGTTTTTCACTTTTCAGGTTTTCCATACCAAACGAAGTCCAATTGCCCTGAAACTTTTTGGTGATTTTTTTCTAGACCAAAAGAAGACGAACGAGCATCGAAACATGGCTGGAGGCCTCACGAGGGGCCTACAAGCCATGAGGATGCGGCCTGGGGGCGCCCTGATATCTTTTGCCTCCCTCGTGGCCCTCCTGATTCCGTTCTTTAGCTTATAATTTCTCACCTACCCTAAAACACTAGAAGGAGTCCCGAAACACTTTTTACGCTTTCGCAAGCCTCCGTTCCAATGGGAGGCCATCTGGAGTTCCGCTCCGGCACCCTGTCGGAGGGCGATTGATCATGGAGGGCCTCTTCAACAACCTTGCTGCCCTCACGATGATGTGTGAGTAGTTCACCACAAACCTACACATCCAAGACATTACCTATATGGTAATATCTCTCTCTTTTGATCTTCAATACAATGATCATCGCATCTTTGGTTTGATCCACATGGTGTAATTCACTTTTGTGCGGTGCGTTTGTTAGGATCCGATTAATTATGGGTTTATGTTCAGATTATTTAGGATAAATATATGAGCCTTCTTTGAACACTTATATGATTCTTATGTGCATTATTATGGTAGCTTCGTAATTCTCTTCGATCTATTGAAATATTTTGGACAACTAGATTTATATTTCTTCAGTGAGAGAGGTTGATACGTCTCCAATGTATCAAGAATTTTTGATTGTTCCATGATGTTACATTATCATTCTTTGATGTTTTATAATCATTTTATAGATACTTTATATCATTTGTTTGGGACTAACCTATTGACATAGTGCCCAGTGCCAGTTGCTATTTTTTCTTGTTTTTTTCCATCGTTGCAAATAAATATCACATGAAATCTAAATGCCACGACAAAATTTGGAGATTATTTTCAGACCATAAGGAAACTTGACGACTAAGGATGCCAACCAGGGAAGGTCCAGGCGGCCCACGAGGCACCAGGGAGTGCCCTGGGGCCCTAACGAGCCCTGGTGGTTAGTGGGGGCCTCGGGGACCTCCTCCACCACCTTTGAGCTCTATAGATAACCCAATATTCAAGAAACCCTAAAGAGGCCGACAAAAAATCGTTTTAGCCACCGCAGGTTCTAGAAGCCATGAAATCCAATCTAGAGCTCGTTCCTAAAGTGAACACGGTCATGGAGGGGTACATCATCCTCACTAGTGCTCCTCCCATGATGCGTGAGTAGTTCATATCAAACCTACGGGTCCGTAGGGAATAGCAAGATGGCTTTGTCTCTCGTTTTGCTTCTCAATACAATGGTCTCCTCGAGATCTATTTGATGTAACTCTATCTTTTGCGGTGTGTTTGTTGGGATCCGATGAATTGTGTGTTTATGATTAGATCTATAAAACTATATGCATTCTTGATTATTATAGTGTCGTATTTCTTCTCCAATATTTGGTTTTTGTTTGGCCAATATGATCTTTTTATCTTGCAATTGGAAGAACTGTTTTGTGATGGAAAGAGTCATGACACACATGTATCATTTATATTTAGGATAAAACGATTGGTTCTATTGCTACATAAATAGATCTTGTCTACATCATGTCATTGTTCTTGAAGTATTACTCTGTTTCTCCATGAACTTAATACACTCGATGCATGCTGGATAGCGGTCGGTGTGTGGAGTAATAGCAGTAGATGCAGGCTGGAGTCGGTCTACTAGTCTTAAACATGATGCCTATATGCATGATCATTGTCTTGGATATCGTCATAATTATTCTCTATTCTATCAATTTCCCAACAGTAATTTGTCTACCCACCAATTGCTATTTTCTCGAGAGAAGTCACTAGTGAAACCTACAGCCCGAGGGTCAATTTTACATCATCTATTTGGAAGATCTTTTTTTCTATTCGCGTTTCCATTTTATTTTACCTTTTATTTTCAGATCTACATTACCAAAAACCCAAAAATACATTGTTGTGTTTTATTTACCATTACTTTATTTGCGTCTATCAATCTATCCTTTTACCATTTCATTCTACCCACGAGGAATTTACAATCCCTACACGCATTGACTTGCGATGATTTTTTATTTGTGTGTAGGCTTACATAGTCCTATGGATCTTCCTACTCGATTGATAGCTTAGTTTCATAACTAAGGGAAATACTTGCCATCTCTTTGCTACATCACCCTTTAAGCTTGGAGGGAAACCAACACAATCAGCGTGGAGCCAGAGGTTCGTTGTAGTAGGTTCAACTTGGCAAAATTCTATATGCTGGTGACAGAAGGGGACAAGATGCATCTTTGTGTTGCTGCTACTAAGTGTAAAATGATGGGGTTTATTCAAATTGCTGGAGTTTAGTTTGTATACATCATGTCATCTTACTCCATGCATTACTTCGTTCGTCATGAACTTGATACGTAGAGAGGCAAGCATAGAAGCGCTCTTCAAGTGAAGTAATAGTAATAGGTCAGGCAGGAGTCGGCCAATTTGTTTATTGATGTGATGCCTATATACAAATGATCATTCCCGTGAATATCGCATAACTATCCGTGTTTTTGTCAATTGCCCAACTGTAATTTGTTTACCCGTCATATGCTATTTTTCATGAGAGAATCCACTAGGGATAGCTATGCCCCTCGGGTTTATTCACAACATATTGATAAAACCTTCAATACCTTGCTTCCATTTACTTGTTTTTATTTTTCTTGCTATCTACAATTATCTACAAACCTCACTTGCTTGCAAATAACAAGACAAGAGGATTGATAACTGTCTTACCCGCGTTGGGTGCAAGTTGTTTGTTCTTTTGTGTGCAGCCGCTGAAGATTGTTGCGGTCGATATTCCTATTGGTTAGATATACCTTGCTTTCATAACTGAGGGAAATAATTACCCACTTTGTGTTGCGGTAACCCGTTCCTCTTCACAGAAAACCCAACGCAGATCACGAGTATCACGAAGGATTTCTGGCGCCGTTGCCGGGGAATGCCATCATATACTACCAAGTAACTTCACACCAAATTACATTCACCTTTTTCTATTTTTATTTGCTTATATATTTAGTTTATATCAGAAAAATAATAAAAATACAAAAATATTTATATTTTCTTACTTAGCTTGTCACTGAATTACATTTTCTCTCTCTAGGTTAAGTGTTGGACGTCATGGCTACTTCCACTACGGATATGCCTCTTCCTCCTTAGTTTGGAGAGGGTTCCCCAATCTTGTATTTTAAGAAAGTAGGTGATGAGTGACTCAAGGAAGCTTGGGATAGAGTACTAAAAATACAAGCTAGAGCTAATCCTAAGAGTCATATTAATTTGCTTGTCACAAGTGTTTATGTTGGTTTATCTCTTTCCCATAGACGGGTCTTCGACGCTATGTTGAAAAAGATTTCAGAAAAATGCTTTTGACACCTATGATAAGCTGAAAAGTGTATTTTGGTGACCTAAAATGGAAACCATTGAATCGGCTATACTAGTGTGCCACCGCCAAAACTGAGTTACTCAAAGTGGCTAGAACTAGTATGTAATCTAATTTTAGGGGGGGGGGTGTTCAACTCTATCTCTAAGATCAACGGGAATGTCATTCTATGAAATAGCAGTCTTGATACCATAGAAAAAAGAGCTTGATGTTCTCTGTGCTAGGGGAAATAGGGTTACAAAGGATATTACACCTCTTTTGAACAAAGATAACAACACTTGAAACTATTCAATATGCCTAGCAAGGGGCGTAAAACAATAGCACATGTTGGGAGGCAACCCAATAGTTATCTTCAATTTTTGCTTTTTTATTTCTGTTAGTTTTTGATAACATGATTATTTCCTCTGTAATGGTTTTGTTTTTATGTTTCAATTCGTGTTTATGCCAAGTAAATCCTTTCGAATGATTTGCATGATGAGTAGAGTTGATACGGTGCAAAAACACAAACTTTGACATCGAGTGAAGAATTTTCCTGATTTTACTGGACATCTTTTTAAGCTGAATTTTTTACATAGTATTTCCATACAAACTCTTCAGCTCGTACTAATTTATCCGAATTTTTGGAGTTACAGAAGTGTAGGTTCATTACAGATTACTACAGACTGTTATGTTTAAGTAATATTCTATTTTTTTGCAAATGTAGTTTGCTGGTTTTGATGATGCTATGGATTGTATCGGGGGTATAAGCCATGGCAGAGTTAATATATAATACACTATGATAAAAGAAAATAAGAATCAATTTGTAATAGCACCTGAAAGTATTTGATATGTTGCTCATACTAACGGATCTCACGAAGTTTTGTTGAGTTTTGTGTGACTAAAGTTTTCAAGTTTTGGCTATTGTCCCCATGGACAAAGAATTGAGGAGCATAAAAATCCTAAGCTTGGGGATGCCCAAGGAACCCCAAGGTAATATTCTAGGAAGACTCAAGCATCTAATCTTGCGGATGCGCCGGAAAGCATCCCCTCTTTTTTCTCAATCTATCGGTATGTTACTTGGAGCTATATTTTTATTCGTCACATGATATGGGATTTGCTTGGAGCATAGTTTTCTTTTGTTTGCTTTTACTTTCAGTTTTCCATAATCAATCTTTGCCGGACACACCTATTTGAGAGACGTACCACATCATCACAATTTGTTAGAATACTCTATGTGCTTCACTTATATCTTTTGAGCTTAGCACATGTTCTAGTACTTCACTTATATCATTTTGAGCACGATGGCGTGCAGATTTTAGAGAAATATTATGCTCTAGTTCTTCACTTATATTTTCTCAGACCTAGACAAATAGTGATGGTGATTTTCATGGGTCATAAGACTAAATCAAAAATAATGAGTATCCAATAAATGATGATAAAAACCATCATGTAGCACACATAGAGAAACTGGGGGTTAGTGATATTGATGTGGTAATATCAAAAAGGTGTGAGTGCATTATTCTTAATTCAGAAAGGTGTCGATATTAGAAGATGTTAAACTTCTTGTTCATCTAAAAAAATAAAAAGGGCATGGTGATGATGTGTGAGCATTTCTATTCCTCGTTGAAATCCTTGTATTGTTAGGAGTCGGTGTCGTGCGATGGTTAATTCCTACCAACACTCTCCCTCGGGACATGCTAGTTGTACTTTGATTTGTGATAAAAATAATAAAACTTTGCAATAAGTACATGATTTCTTCATGACTAATGTGACACCATGGACATACACACTCTCACCTCCTCATGTTTGCTAGCCTCTTCCGTACCGTGCATCGCTTGTTCTCACCTTGAGGATGGTTGCAACTTTCACTGGTGCGTGCACACCACGTGACATGACATGCTCTGTTGCACATAAACCTTTTTTATATCCTCCTTAAAACAGCCAACATATCTACCTATCATGGCATTTCCATAACCATTCCGAGATATATTGCCATGCATATGCCATTGTCGCTTCACATGACCAAGTTCGTTCATCATCATATTGCTTTGCATCATCATACAGAGGTGACATAGTATTTGTGGAAAATCCACCATTCATCATATTTTTGATACATGTCATGCTATATCATTACATATCCTGTTACACTCTGAGAGACATTCATATTGGAATCATGTCGCTTCTTAGTTCACCATATCAAGTTGTCAATGAGGTGTAAGTAAATAAAAGTCTAATCATCATTATTATTAGAGCATTGACCTAGTGAGGAAATGAAAATGCGGGAGGCCAAATGATCCCACCATAAAAAAGAGAGAAAAACATAGAACAGACTTTGCTACTATCCTTTACCACACTTATGCCTCAAAGTGGCACCTTGTTCTTCATGTGGAGAGTCTCATGTTAGCTCATTCATAAGCTAGTGGGAATCACTTTTTCCTAAACTTGGCTTATATTCCGATGACGGGCATTCTCAAATTCACGAGGTCTTCATGAGCAAGCAAGTTGGATGCACGCCTCACTTAGCTTCAGTGGAGCTTTCATACACTTATAGCTCTAGAGCATCATTTGCATGGCAATCCCTACTTCTTGCATAGACATCTATCGATGGGCAACTCCATAGCCCGTTGGTACTCCTAGTTGATGTGATATTATCTTCTCCACTTTTTACCCCTTTAAAACCTACCACCATATTTTGTTCCACCTATATGCTATGTCCAATGGTTCATGCTTGATGCATATTGAAAAAGTACGATCCAAGTGCTTGACTTGGACTCCGTGGTGCTTGACATTTGTATTAATGTGGTGAAGATGGAGCCATGCCTAGTTAATATAATAAAGATGGATGTGGGGTTAAACAATCTTTGAGGATTGTATACTTTGAAAAATTAATAATTTGCTGCTTATTCCCATAACTATTGATATGTTAATGTTTGTTAATTCATTGTTTCTCAATGAGCATACATGCATAAGGTTACATCATGGATAACATGTCACATCAAATATTCTATTTTTTTATCATTTACCTACTCAAGAACGAGCATGAATTAAGCCTGAGGATGCTTGATATGTCTCCAATATATCTATAATATTTGATTATTCCATGCTAACATAATATTATTCTAGAATACTTTTGTGGTATTTATTTACCATTTTATATTATTTCTAAGCACTAACCTATTGACCTAATGCCCATAGCGAGTTCTTGTTTTCTACGTGTTTTTCACTTTTCAGGTTTTCCATACCAAACCAAGTCCAATTGCCCTGAAACTTTTTGGTGATTTTTTCTAGACAAAAAGAAGAGCAACGAGCATCGGAAGAAGGTTGGAGGCCTCACAAGGGCCCCACAAGCCATGAGGGTAATGTGTGGGGGAGGGGGCGTCCTGATAGCTTGTGCCTCCCTCGTGGCCCTCCTGACTCCATTCTTTGGCTTATAAATTCTCATCTTCCCTAAAAACACCAGAAGGAGTCCTGAAACACTTTTTATACTGCTGCAAATCTCTATTCCGATGGGAGGCCATCTGGAGCTCCGTTCCGGCACCCTGTCGGAGGGGTATCAATCACGGAGGGCCTCTTCATCAACCTTGCTGCCCTCACGATGATGTGTGAGTAGTTCACCACAAACCTATGGGTCCATGGCAGTACCTAGATGTCATTCTCTCCCTCTTTTAATCTTCAGTACAATGATCATCGCATCTTCGCTTTGATCCACATGATGTAATTCACTTTTGTGCGGTGCGTTTGTTGGGATCCAATGAATTGTGGGCTTATGTTCAGATTATTCATGATAAATATTTGAGTCTTCTCTGAATACTTATATGGTTCTTATGTGCATGATTACGATAGATTCGTAATTCTCTCCTATCTATTGAAATAGTTTGGCCAACTAGATTGATATTTCTTCTGCGAGAGCGATGTGTTGTACGAGGTTTGTTGGGGATATACCCCACGGTGTAATCCGGCTTGTAGTATGACCAATCAACGACTTGGCGACTCACCGGCGACTCAGCAGTGACCTGGTGGGCGACTCATATTTGACCACGCAGGCGACACGGACGAATGAGGAAGGCCCAAGGCCCGGCTTACACCCTGGCATAAGGCGACTCATAGAGAGGCCAGGAGGGCCAACTCACACAGAAGGCCCAAGAAGAGGAAAGACTCCTTCACAAAGGAAACAAGACACGGATTAGGATTCAAGAGAGACTAGTCCTATTCCTACTCCTAGTAGAACTCTACATGTAAGCCTACCCCTTCCACCTATATAAGGAGGGGTAAGGCGCCCACAAGAAGGACAAGATAGATTGAGCCATGACAAGGCCGAGCAATTAGAGATAGACAGATTAGACACCCACGAGATTAGAGGTGGCGAGTCTGCACCCTTGTAATTGAGATCATCATCTTCATCAATGAAACACAAGCAGTACATAGGCTTTTACCTTCATCGGAGGGCCGAACCTGGGTAAACTCGCGTCTCTCGATTCTGGCCAACCCCTCTCAAGCTGCCACATGATTACGATGGCCTCACACCTAAGTTCTGTCACGAAAACATATGACATGACAAAATCATGACATTTGGCGCCCACCGTCAGGCAAATTGCACGGCGGTAGTGTGTGAATGGAATTTTCCACGGATCGAAAAGTTTGTGATCTGTTGGATGAAGAAGAGCCCGTGCAGAAGTCGAAACATCGTGTTCAAGTCTGAGATGCTCGCGGTGTGATCGTGAAGATTTTAGGGTTGTAAGTGTCGTGATGACCAGCCAAGTCCAAGACAAGAGTAATTTTTGGGGCAGCCTTGGACGATCCGTCAATCGCAGTTTTTGTTTGTGATCCGCCGAGTTGTGGCCTCTGCATCTGTCAGAGTTCAAGGACACAAAATCTGCCAAGCAAGTCACGACCAGGAACAAAACAGAAGAAAAGAAAGAGGCCCACGACGAGGATGTTGACACGGATTGGACACACCTCCAAGCCGGCCACGACAAGAACACAGACCCAGTACTCCGTTGTCGCCGCCTTGCCTCCGCTCGATGGCGCCGCAGTGCCTGGCCTTCGCGCGTGTTTCCCTCATGGTAGCCTCTCATCGCCGAGCCGGCCTCCACGCGTGCAGCGGCTGCAGCCTGCGCTACTCCATGCTCGCTGGCTCACTTTGCCTGCCTCGAGCCAGCTCTCCCGCACTGTTGTTGTGACACGCCTCACTAGGAGCTTCTTCAGCCGTTGTTGTGGTCTCATCTGAGCTGCCGCGTACGCCGCACCTCACCGGTCTGCGCCCTCCACCTCGCTGATGAGGCAGCCCGAGGACCCATCCATCACGCACAATCTATCCACCAAACCGCCATGACTTCCACGTCTGCCGCGGGCCGACGCCGATGAGCGGCCTGACTCCCCAATGCTGCTGCCACGCTCCACTTCGCCCCGCCGCATCCGCCGAGCCGTCACAGTGACTTCCGCCTCTACCGCGGGCCTGCAACGACGAGCCGCCTAGGCTGAGCCACCGCCGCAACCTTGCCTCTGCTCTACTGCCGCCATGGCCGGTTCCGCTCCTGCCTCACACTGTTGAGTTGAGTCAACTTCACTCCTGTAGATCGCTCAAGCCGCCATGGGGGTTACTTAATTTTTGGCCGTCGCGGCTTCATCTTTCCTTGGCACGGCTCGCTTCTCCAACCCGCCTCGCCACGCCTGTGTCCGGCCTGCCACGCCATGGCGGCTTCCACGGTTCCACCCGAGCGCCGCCGGCTCGCATCCGCCACTGCGGCGGTGCCCCTCCGTACCAAACTCAACATCCTGTCTGAGCCGCCATGGCCCGTCGTGCCTCTGCATCTGGCCACAACCGTCGATTTCGCCCTGACTCACGCTAGCCGCTCTGTCGGTGCATCGGTCGTCGTCCGTGCCAGCACTTGCCTCGCCCTGAGCACGCGAGCGCCTGCCGCCTGGCTGCTACTCCTGCTGCTACGCCGCCTTGCCATCGCCGCCGTGCAGCTCGAGCCGCCGTGTTCGCCCCACGCCTCGCGAGGGCTCCCCCTCGCCTCCTCTTCCGCCACCGCGCAGCTCGATCCATCGCATACGCCGCACCTCGCCAGGCCACCTCCTCGCCAGAGACCTGCTGCTCGCCGAGCCGCCCCGCTGTAGTGTGCTTCGCCTCGCCCGCGTCCGTTTGGGCGCCGTTCCCGCACTGCTACGAACAGCATCCACCTCAACACGGTCCCGTGCCACCGTGTCAGTATGCAGTGGTGTTTTTCCCTTTTTGCTCAGCAGGAAGGAGAAAGAGCGAAGGTGGAGCAAAATTCATGGCCACTACTGGAATTCAGAAATTTGCCGTCTGCCATGGCGGACGACAAAGGGGGGAACCACTAACGGCAAAGGCTTTGTCGTTGGTCAGCAGACGGCAAAAAAATCCGGTGAAGAGGTTCTTTGCCGTCTGCTTTTCTAAAGCGAACGGCAAATAATCTTTGCCATGAGGGGGCAGACGGCAAATTAAATGGGACGGCACATACACCAATGGTCCCGTTAAGTGTTAACAGCAGACCTTCTCTCTTTGCCGTCTGCCATCCCCCCTTTGCCATGTGGTGACAAACGGCAAAGAGGGGAGAGAGAGGGGGCTGGTTCCCCTCTTTGCCGTCTGCCATCCCCCCTTTGCCATTTGGGGGCAGACGGCAAAGGGGGGAACCAACCCCCTCTCTCCCCCCTCTTTGTCGTCTGCCATCTCCCCTTTGCCATGTGGGGGCAGACGACAAAGAGGGGAGAGAGAGGGGGCTGGTTCCCCCCTTTGTCGTCTGCCATCCCCCCTTTGCCATGTGGGGCAGACGGCAAAGGGGGGAACCAGACCCTTTTTATTTTATTTCTTATTATATCCAGCATTTTTCACAATAATCAGGATATATATATATATATATATATATATATATATATATATATATATATATATATATATATATATATTTGACATAAATAAATGTTTTTTCGCACTCATAACCATATTAAAATAACTTTCATCCATAGTACATACATATTATGCAAGTTCCATCCGTACCAAACCATATATTACACCAGCTTCATCCACATGCATACAAATTTTCATATATATCCATAGACTACAATAGTTTTAATACAAGCTTCCGTGAAGCCGTGGTACAAGAAATCATCTTCAAGCATTCCATCAATATAATCCAAGCTTCCCGTGAAGTGAATGTAATCTGCAAAATAACAAATAAGAAAGTTAGAAGAATAATACTAGATGAAGAAGTATATAGGTTATTTCGGAGAAAAATTAGCTAAATATAGGACATTTAATAGCTAAGTTAGGTGGAATAGGTCATCTTGGAGCTACATAGCCTTATTATGTCATTTAAGAGAAAACTTAGCTAAGTATAGGTCATTCTAGAGCTAACTTGGATAAAATATGTCATTTTGTAGCCAACTATGATTATTAATCCATTTTGACCATATTATGTCATTTTGGAGCTAAATTAGTCATTTCAATGAGCTAACCAAGGTTCTTATGATGTTTTTACCTAACTATGCTAAGTATGTCATTTTGGAGGATAATTAGCTAAGTATGTCTTTGTTGGGAAAAATAACCTACGTAGAAGAAGAAGAGAAGAAGAAAGAAGAGAAGAAGCAAGAAGGGGAGAAGGAGAAGAAAAAGAAGAAGAAGGAGGGGGAGAAGGAGGAGGGGAAGGACAAGAAGAAGAAAAGAAGAAGGACAAGAAGAAGGTTCTTCTTCCTCCTTCTCCTCCTTCTTCTCTTCTTCTTTTTCTTCCTTCCTTTCATTTTTCCTCTTTCTTCTCCTCTTGTCCCCTTCTTCGGGCTAAATTAGCTAAGAATGCCTTTTTGGAGCTAATTATGACATTTCGAGGATAATTAGCGAAGTATAGGTCATGTTTTATTAAATAGACCACATTGGAGCTAACTAAGATAATTATGTCATTTAGGTGGAAGCCTAGCTAACTATAGCTCATTTCGGAGCTAACTTGGGTAAAATGTGTCATTCCGGAGCAAACTAAGCTTATTAAGCCATTTTGGATCAAGCTAAGCTAATTATAGCCCGTTTAATACCTAAGTTAGGGGGAATAGGTCATCTTGCAGCTACGTAAGCCTTATTATGCCATTTAGGAGAGAACTTAGCTAACTATAGGTCATTTTTTATTAAATAGGTCATTTTCGAGCTAACTATGCTAATTTGTCATTTAGGTGGAAGCCTAGCTAACTATAGGTCGTTTCGGAGCTCACTAGGGATTACAATGTCATTATGGAGCTAACTATGCTTATTAAGCCATATTGGAGCTAAAATGGCTAGTTATATCATTTAGGTGGAAGCCAAGCTAAGTATATAATATTCATGAGCTAACGAAGGTTCTTATGCCATTTTGAGCTTATTATTTTATTTTTTAGCTAAATTCGTCATTTTAATGAGCTAACAAAGGTTCTTATGATGTTTTCACCTAAGTAAGCTAATTATGTCATTTTGTAGGATAATTAGCCAATTTAGTCTTTCTTGGATGAGTCTAAGCTACGTAGAAGAAGAGAAATAGAAGAAGAAAGAAGAGAAGAAGAAGTAAAAGAAGAAGAAGAGGAAGGAGGAGGAGGAGGAGGAGAAGGAGAAGGAAGAGGAGAAGAAGAAGAAAAGAAGGAGAAGGAGCAGGAGGAAGAAGGAGGAAGAAGAAGGAGAAGGAGGGGCTCCTTCTCCTTCTTCTCCTCCTTCTTCTCCTTCTTCTTATCCTTCTTCTTCTCTTCTTCTTCTTCTCTTCTTCTTCTTCTTCCTTCCTTTCATTTTTCCTCTTTCTTCTCCTCTTGTCCCCTTCTTCTAGCTAAATTAGCTTAGAATGCCTTTTTGGAGCTAATTATGTCATTTCGAGGACAATTAGCTAAGTATAGGTCATGTTTTATTAAATAGACCATTTTGGAGCTAACTAAGCTAATTATGTCATTTAGGTGGAAGCCTAGCTAACTATAGGTCGTTCCGGAGCTAACTTGGGTAAAATAGGTCATTCCAGAGCAAACTATGCTTATTAAGCCATTTTGGATCTAGCTAGGCTAATTATAGGCCATTTAATACCTAAGTTAGGGGGAATAGGTCATCTTAAAGCTACGTGATCCTTATTATGTCATTTAGGAGAGAACTTAGCTAACTATAGGTCATTTTTTATTAAATAGGTCAGTTTGGAGCTAACTAAGCTAATTATGTCATTTTGTAGGATAATTAGCCAATTTAGTCTTTCTTGGATGAGTCGAAGCTACGCAGAAGAAGAGAAAGAGAAGAAGCAAGAAGAGAAGAAGAAGTAAAAGAAGAAGGAGGAGGAGGAGGAGGAGAAGGAGAAGGAAGAGGAGAAGAAGAAGAAAAGAAGAAGGAGAAGGAGAAGGAGGAAGAAGGAGGAAGAAGAAGAAGAAGGAGGAGCTCCTTCTCCTTCTTCTCCTCCTTCTTCTCCTTCTTATCCTTCTTCTTCTCTTGTCCTTCTTCCTTCCTTTCATTTTTCCTCTTTCTTCTCCTCTTGTCCCCTTCTTCGGGCTAAATTAGCTAAGAATGCCTTTTTGGAGCTAATTATGTCATTTCGAGGATAATTAGCTAAGTATAGGTCATGTTTTATTAAATAGACCATTTTGGAGCTAACTAAGCTAATTATGTCATTTAGGTGGAAGCCTAGCTAACTATAGGTCGTTTCGGAGCTAACTTGGGTAAAATAGGTCATTCTGGAGCAAACTATGCTTATTAAGCCATTTTGGATCTAGCTAGGCTAATTATAGGCCATTTAATACCTAAGTTAGGCGGAATAGGTCATCTTGCAGCTACGTAAGCCTTATTATGTCATTTAGGAGAGAACTTAGCTAACTATACATCATTTTTTATTAAATAGGTCATTTGGAGCTAATTAAGCTAATTATGTCATTTTGTAGGATAATTAGCCAATTTAGTATTTCTTGGATGAGTCTAAGCTACGTAGAAGAAGAGAAAGAGAAGAAGCAAGAAGAGAAGGAGAAGTAAAAGAAGAAGGAGGAGGAGGAGGAGGAGGAGAAGGAGAAGGAAGATGAGAAGAAGAAGAAAAGAAGAAGGAGAAGGAGGAGAAGCTCCTTCTTCTTATCCTTCTTCTTCTCTTCTTCTTCTTCTCTTCTTCTTCTTCTTCTTCTTCCTTCCTTTTGTTTTTCCTCTTTCTTCTCCTCTTGTCCCCTTCTTCGGGCTATATTAGCTCAGAATGCCTTTTTGGAGCTAATTGTGTCATTTTGAGGATAATTAACTAAGTATAGGTCATGTTTTATTAAATAGACCATTTTGGTGCTAACTAAGCTAATTATTGCATTTAGATGGAAGCCTAGCTAATTTTTATTAAAACATTAGAAATAACATACAATTATCATCATCACGGCGGTGAAGCACGGTGGCTCTGGCTTGTTTCACCTGGAGAAGGCTGTCCTGGAGAAGGCTCCACTGTAGAAGGGTCGTGCGATGCGTTTCGGGAGATATTCTGCACCAAACACCATTTGCAATGTGTCATTCGCATGAGGACACTCTTAAGATCACTGCACTGAAATGAAACTCACCGTCCCCGCCATGTTAATGGCTCACATCAGCGGAGGGATTTGGTCGCTCTTCTCGCACATAGACTGTACATTTGGTTTCGACAAGTCAAACTTTTTATTTATTAATGAAACGGAAATTAAATTGCATGATTTGAAATAACATGAAGAAGAAACTTACCACGAAGAGCTCGTATATGGCCCTGTTAGACGCATCATTCCGTGCCCTCTCCGCCTCCACCAATGCAGTCATCCTCCAGCTCCCTCATCTCCTTATCCTTCTCTGCCATAGCCGCCTGCATTGCCTCTCTCTCTTTCTGAATAGCAGCCTGCAACACAACTCATTGTTAGCAATGTAATCATATTGGTTCCAACGCACAACATAATGTGGAAAGATAGTTGAGTCCATTAAACTAACCTCGATGGCGAGCTCGACTGGCCGTGGACGAGGTGTTATCTCCGGACAGGAGCTCGTTTGGCGTGCCTTTATCTGCCGGAGAGTGCTAGGACAACGTATAAGGCCATCTCCAATGGCGATCGAGCCATGGGCCTCCCATTGCCAGCTATCATCACCAGCTCTGGATCAATAGGCCCCTCTCTCGTGTTAAAGTCCTCCCCTTTCCTCGCCTTCCCGTGATATCTGTACTTCACGAGCTTGTGGTGGGAGGAGATGTTGGTGAAGTTTTCTGGATGCTCGAGGTCAGACTCAGAGAATGCCTTGACCTTCTTGTACGAGGCAATATGGGCCATCGCATACAGGTCGTACATCTGTGGCACCTCCGTCTTATTGTGACGCGCCTAAAAGAGAGAGAGAGAGGAAAATTGTATTAGTAAAGGGCTCAAGATAGCATTAAGAATGAATTGCATGAGGCATGAAGCAAACCACATGCCCAGTTCTCGCCAAATTGGATTAAGTTGACCGTCCCTTGATGGTGTGGCACACCAACCATTTTGCCACGCCTCTCTTTGGCGTTGTTGTGGCTGGCCTCCCACGTTTCGGAGCACCACTGATCCACCAAGGCCTCCCAACAATCCATCTTATCCACACACCATCTCGGGGGCACCTAAGTTAATAAAGAAAAATTTGAGCGCGTAAGAACCAAATTAAGGAAACTAACTACAAAGCCTTAATAATATGTAATTACCTTCATGTAATGCTCCTTCTCCATCTTAGAATCACGACACTTCGCCTTGTCAATCCTAATACGCCGCGTGGCATAGTAGTCTCGAACAGCCTGCACCCGAGCCTCGTGGCGAAAGTTTTGAAGTAGGCAGCGACATTCGGTTTCGATAACCTTTGCCGCGTACTCTTCGTATCCCTCCTCACACCTGTAGTAGGTCTGCAAACGAGACAACACCTATTAGTACAATAACTAGCTATGGTTGATTTATAATTGTCTGAAGGAGAAATTACCCAGAACTGTCCGATCACCATGTCGGCCCTCGTGTGGCACAAAACACCGTCAATCTCCACCTCCGGCGGGGCCGGGGCACCCAAGTAGTACTCCCAGGTCATTCCTACCTCTCGCTCCCGACCGGGCAACGTAACAAACCCTGGAAAGTTTTTACGGGAAAGCACACCAAGGACACTGTTGGGCTTGCGGACAACCTTGGCAACAATCCAACCCCTGCGGTATGACAAATTAAAGCCAAAACATTAGATATTTGAGAAAACGTGCAGGAAAAAGGGTAAATAAGTGTAAATTAACTTACTTGTCCCCATTTGGCCTAATCGACCACCTCTGCTCGGGGGTCGCCGACACTAACGGGAGCCCTGAACTACCACGTTGGTAGACAGTAGCCCCCTCACCCAGCTCCTCGTCGCTACCAGCATGGCCACTTGGCTCAACCCAGGTATCCCACTGGGTCTCTGGGGACGTACCCTCATCCCTGCTTTGCTCCGGAGTCGCGTGGAACGAAGCCTCTGGGACACGAGTCTCGTGGGTTGAAGGCTCGTCGACCTGAGGCTCGTGAACCGGAGACCGTGTATCCTCCACCTCAGACGAATCCACCCTAGAAGTCCTGTGCTCAGGTGAATCAGCTTGGGGTGGTGGCGGAGACTGTGTAGCCTCCACCTCAGAAGGCGTGGCAGCCACCGCCCTACCTCTCCCTCAGCCACGTGTACCTTTAGTACAACATAAATACCAACATGAGTAATAAAATGTACATAAACACCAATATGCATACAACATGAGTACAACATCAATACCAACATGAATACAATGTGTACCTTTAGTACCTCTCGGCTTCCTGGGGGGTCAACCTCCTCTCACGGGGGGTTCTCCTTGCATAGTAGAGAGAAACACTCTCCGAAGAGGCGAGGCAGGAATGGAAGTACCCATCCCATCACCCGCTGACGAAGGAGCCGCGGAGTGCTTTCGACCCTTTCCCACCATCTTTCAACACCTGTCATGACAAAGAGTAAATGGAATTAGTACAACATAAATACCAACATGAGTAATAAAATGTATATAATTTGAGTGTATCATCATCACAAATACCAACATGACTAATAAAAATTGAATACCTAACATGAACTCAAAATTTATATATAGTATAATAGTTGAATACCTGATATGAACTAATAACAATCGTGCTCGTCTATATATGCTTTGGGGTCAATAAATGCATCATGATCATCACTATCATCAATAAATGCATCATTATCATCACTATCACGAAGAACATGTGGAAGGCCACCATTATGTAATCGGTAAAGAAGTGTGATGTCAGCTGTGCTTCCCCGTTAACGGCGACAGGAATAGTCGTGTCTACGGCACCATGAATCCTTCTGCTATGGCGATGGAGCCTTGCGTTGGTGTTCCCTCGAAGCGGAAAGGGTGATGTAGCACAGCGGTGGTAAGTATTTCCCTCAGTTTGAGAACCAAGGTATCAATCCAGTGGAGGAGTATCACAAGATCCTACACAAACACAAAAGCTTGCTCCCAACGCTATGAAGGGGTTGTCAATCCCTTATAGATTGTTCGCCAAGTGAGAACTGAAAGCAACAAAGTAACAAAGCAAAGTAAAAGCGGAGATGTAAACTATGGATGTGAATAGACCCGGGGGCCGTAGTGTTTACTAGTGGCTTCTCTCATGAAAGCAAGTAGACGGTGGGTGAACAAATTACTGTCGAGCAATTGATAGAACCGTGCAAAGTCGTGACGATATTTATGGCAATGATTATATCTATAGGCATCACGTCCAAAAAGAGTAGACCGATACTTTCTGCATCTACTACTATTACTCCAAACATCGACCGCTATCCAGCATGCATCTAGTGTTTTAAGTCCAAAAGAACAGAGTAACGCCTTAAGCAAGATGAGATGATGTAGATGGACAATCTCTTATCAACGATAGAGCCCATCTTGTTACCCTTGATGGCAGCTACTTAATGTGTGCCTTGCTGCCCCTAGTGTCACTGGGAAAGGTCACCACATGGTAGAACCCAAAACCAAGAACTTCTCCCATTGCAAGAATCATAGATCTAGTTGGCCAAACAAAACCCAAGACTCCGAGAGACTTACAAGTATATCAAATCATGCATATAAGAAATCAGCAAAAACTCAAATATATATCATAGATAATCTGATCACAAATCCACAATTCATCAGATCTCGACAAACACACCGCCAAAGAAGATTACATCGAATAGATCTCCATGAAGATCATGGCGAACTTTGTATTGAAGATCCAAGAGAGAGAAGAAGCCATCTAGCTAGTAACTACGGACCCGTAGGTCTGAAGTGAACTACTCACGAGTCATTGGAGGGGAGATGATGATGTTGAAGAAGCCCTCCAACTCCAAAGTCCCCTCCGGTAGGGCGCCGGGAAGGGTCTCCAGGTGAGATCTCGCGGAAACGGAAGCTTGCGGGGTGGAAAAGTATTTTCGAGGCTCCCCTGATTTTTTGCCGTATTTTAGGGAATATATATGCCAAAGATCTAGGTCAGGGGGCGGCCAGGGAGGCCACAATCCCTGCCACCGCCGCCTCCCCCTTGGTGGCAGAGTGGGGGCTTGTGGGCTCCCAGGAGCCCTCCTGGCTTGTCCCACAGGCCCCCTGATCTTCTTCCGTTCGGGAAAAAATCATTTCGGGGATTTTATTCCGTTTGGACTCCGTTCCAAAATCAGATCTGAAAAGAGCCAAAAATGCAGAAAAAACACGAACTGGCAATTAACACTGAATTAATAAGTTAGTCCCAAAAAAAGATATAAAAGGTACATAAAACATCCAAAGATGACAAGATAACAGCGTGAAACCATCAAAAATTATTGATACGTTTGAGACGTATCAAAGTGGCAGGTCATCCACAGCAGTAGCCTCTTCTTCTTCCAGCTCTTCCTGTTCGGCCTCAGGGGTTAAGATGGATTCACTGTCGCTGTCTACTTCGATGTTCTGGGGTGAAGTAGAGCGGTTCTTGAAACGTTTCTTGGACATGCGTGTTTCTTGGAAGAATTGTCCTTCATATGTGTCTGGGTTAATGTGAGGTTTGTAATCCTCTTCATTGAGGGTAGGTGGTCCAAAATGTGGTGGCACTTCATAAACGACATCCCAACCTTTGAGATTTGGATCAGTTTGGCAGGCCCACGGTAGATAGAAAACTTGTGTCGCCTGTTGAGCCGTAATCTAGACATCGGGAACATCTAAGTGGGTGTTTTGGTTGATTTTGACTAGTCCTATATGTTCATGAGTCCTTCTGGTCTCCCTGGGCTCAAACCGATAACATTTGAAGACTACGACGGTCGGTGGGTTTCCATCATAGAATAGAAGTTCATAAATTTCTTCAACTCTTCCAAAATACTCGGTGTCTCCTTCGCCGATAGAAGAGAAAGAACAATTTGTAGTCTTTAGGTCGGTCATAGATAGCTCTTTGCCAAAGGTACGAAAGTGATACCCGTTGATGTTGTATTTGTCAAATGAACAGACCTTATAGTCAAAACCATTAGCGACTTGTCTCAACTCGGCGTCCATAGACTCTGCATCAGCCTACGAAAGAATGGATGCATTAGCCGCAAATTAGACCAAGAAATCAAATGGGCCTTTAATGGTAATTAATTACCATTTGTTTGAACCAAGAGATGAAACCGGGATATTCGCCTCCATGCTTTGCGAGAAGCTCATACTCTTCGACGGAATCCTTTTCGATGACCGCTCCATCCGAGAATTCGGCGACGTATCGACTGTATCAAATATCTGGGAATAAGAGTAGTTCAAAGCAATTAGAAGTTGCGGAACAATAATTTACCGAGAACTTGCTCGATGTACGGCCGCACTGCTGTTAGGTTGGTGAAGATATACAATGAAATTGTTCGCCATTCTTCGACATCCAACGATTTCCCTTTCGAAGCACTAGATGGTGCGAGCTTACCTTTGAATAGGCTGAGCTTGGATCAAACTTTTTTTGGATCGCCATCATTGTACCGAGGCTTCGGGTTATGCAAATGATAATTTTTGGCTTCGTAGTGTGCTGTCACGAAGTTTGCTGCCTCCTCAGTAATGAATGCCTCGACCATCGATGCTTCAATTCTATGTTTATTTTTACACTTAGCTCGAAGCGTCTTCTGCATCCTCTCAGTTGAGTAGCACCATCGATTTTGAACGGGCCCCCCATTCTTGTCTCGGTCGGGAGATGCAAAATCAAATGTTGCATTGGATTAAAGAAGCCCGGTGGAAAGATCTTTTCTAATTTGCAGATCAACTCCGGCGCCAACTCTTCCATTTCATCTAGCACGCCAGGCGATAGTTCTTTCGCACAAAGAGAACGGAAGAAATAGCTCAGCTCTGCCAGTACTAGCCATTCATCCTTAGGGATAAAGCCACACAACATCACCGGCATAACCCGCTCAATCCATATGTGCCAATCATGACTCTTCAGACCAAATATTTTCAATTTCTCAAGACTCGCTCCCCTCTTTAGATTCGCAGCATACCCATCGGGGAACATCAACCACATTTTCACTCACAATAGCATTTTCCTCATAGCTAGCCTTTCAAGATTGAACCATGCCTTTGGCTTCGCTATGCTTTGCTTTCCTTTCCGTTGTCGCAAGTTTTGCAACGGTCTATCACATAGAGCCTCCAGGTCGATTCTACCCTTAGGATTATCTTTTGACTTCCCCTCTATGCCGAACAATGAACCAAAAATGGCCTCCGCAATATTCTTTTCAGTGTGCATCACGTTGATGTTGTGTGGGCAAAGGAGGTCTTTGAAGTAAGGCAGATCCCATAAGCATGACTTGTGAGTCCAGACGTGTTCCGTATTATACCCTTTGAAGTATCCTGGACGCAAAGGATCCGGCTCGATAGCGTTTAACTGATCAAGGGTCTGTTGGCCTATCAACACTGCTGGTGCAGTGTTTTTGAAAACTTTACCTTTGATGAAATTCTTCTTGTCTTTTCTGAACTTATGGTCAGGATCCAGGAATTGTCTATGCATGTCGAAGGAAGAATACTTGCGACCAGCCTGCAGCCAACGGAACTGAAGAGCTGCCTTGCATGTGGTGCACGGGAACCTTCCATGCACACACCAGCCAGCGAATAGAGCAAACGCCCGATAATCATGCGTCGAGTACATGTACCACACATGCATTTTGAAAAAAAAAATTGGTAGCCGCGTCGTTGGTCTTGATCCCATTATCCCAGGCTTCTTGCAACTCATCCTTAAGCGCCTGCATGTACACATTCATATTCTTCCCTGGATAGTTGGGCCCTGGAATTATCAACGTTAGGAAAATGTTCTTTCTTTTCATAATCTCTCCGGGTGGAAAATTTTGTGGAATGACAAATATATGCCAACAATTGTATTGTGCTGCAGTCATACCATACACCTTGAACCCATCCGTGCTGATGGAAACTCTAGGTTGCCTTGGATCTTCGGATTTATCCTTATGTAATGCATCGAAGTGCCTCCACGGAAAACCATCTGAAGTGCGTACCAGCATCTTGTTCCCATCCGCATCTAGTTCAGTTCTTTTTCCCAATTTGTGCCATGTCATTTGTCTGGCCGTCTCTTCGACCATGAAAAGACGTTGAAGTCTAGGTACGATTGGCAGATACCGAAGAACACTAATGGGGATTTTGGTCTGATTCTTCTCACCCATACCGTTGTCTACCATAATATACCTGGAAGATTTGCAAATGGGGCAATAGTGCAAGGCCGCATACTCAAGCCTAAACAAGGCACATCCATTCTCACAGGCATGTATCTTCTCATAGGGCATCTTAAGTACACGGAGTATTTTCTCTGACTGGTACAGGTTTGCACGCAGTACATGGCCTTTGGGTAGAAAGCGTCCAAATATCATCATCATCGCGTCGTAGCATTCTCTGCCTAGGTTGAATTGAGCCTTCAAAGCCATTACTTGCGATGGCATCCAGCTCACAAAGCTCAGTCTGCTCATGCAGAGGACGTTTTGAAGACTCCAACATTTCATAGAAGGCCTTTGCAGATTCCTCCATCTCATCGTCCGAATCCCAAGCATCATCAAAGTCTTGCACCATGTCTTCAATCCCGGTACCATGCTCGTCGGTGTGACGACGAATCACCTCAGCTCTGGCACGTTGGTTAGACTCACCATGAAAAGTCCACGCCGTATAATTAGGCATAAAACCCCACTTCTGCATGTGTTTACCCATTTCAAACTCTGTCTGCTTTTTCCAGTTGTCGCAGTTGGGACAGGGGCACCATGTTTTTTGATGGCCAATTGCAAATGCGGCTCTCACAAACCCCCTGGTTTTTGTTAATCATTCATGGGTCATGTCTTTCTAACTAGTGTGACCAGTGTACATCCAAGCACGATCACTCATGTTGCCTAGCTACCTATGGGGGCACAAGAAATAAATATATAATTCATCATCTATATTCATACGCTAATCAAGTTTGTCAGTTTTATTACGTCCATGCAACCTACACACTAATAGGTAAAGATAGGTCCTAATCCCACCCAAGTATGTGTAGATTGGGTTCGTTTTCCCATTCTCTGCTCCAGATGCGACGCAGAATTTCGGCAGCACCACCCCGCTGTTCTCCTGATACACATCTCGGCAATAAGCAGAGAGGATGTGTACCCGGAGAACAACAGGGAGGCACTGACGAAATTATGCATCGGATCCAGAGCACAACATACGGGAAAATGAACCCAATCTAGACATACTCGGGCTGTCCATGGATAATGTTGGACAATTCGAAAGGATGGCGGTTATAAATATGCAAAGAAATGCATATTTATAGATGTCGCCCTTTCCAACGTGAGTCGCATACTGGCCAAGCATACTCATGATTGAAGAAACCTATAGCTAGCAAGTTTCATCGGCACAAAGACCGGGACAGAGCAAATTAAGGGGGTAGGAGGAGAAGTCATTTGTGCTCACCAACAAACGCAAGGGAGGAGCTCGTCCAACGCACGTGGAGGTCGTTGAACAACTGCACATTGAAATTCACTCGATCAACACAAATACGATGTTTTTATAATTAACATAACTATGTTACCTAACCCATAACTATGTGGGTCAGTGTCGCCGGGGGTCGAGGGTCACTAGCGTTGGGGGTTGTGGTCTTTTTAGTCAACAAGAGGCCGAAGAGGTGTCGGGGCTCGGGAGTTGGGGGTCAGTGGCGTCGGGGGTCGGGGTAGGGGGTCGGGGGTCGAGGGTGAGTGGCGTCGGGGGTTGTTGAGAATATTATGGTTGACGGGGATGTTTCAAAATTTCATTGTTTTGTCCGCTGGAAGCACACACACCACAACGTAGTGCACCAGTTAATTTGACCTCCCACTAATTAACTAACCTACAGAATCTACCACTAAGTAACTAAAAAAGTATCTAGCTACCACTAATTAACAAAACATAATCTACCACTAAACTACCTACTAAATCTACTAATTAATAGAATCTACCACTAGTCAACACTCGGTCACATTCTGGTAACTGATGAAAGAGGAGCTGGGCGTGATGGTGGCTAGTCCACTGGTTAATTTGACCTCCCAGAAGGCTCTCTCATCTTGGTTGCTTGAATGGTCGCTGCCGCTGCTGACCATGAGAAGGAGCTCATGCTACAGGCTACTTACGGGCTATGGCTCGCCAGAAACAACACAAGGGAGGGGCGGAAGCTGCAGCAGCCACATGAAATAATAGATTCTCTCAAGGTGCAATTGTCATATTGGAAATCAGCGAACGAGACAAGGGTGTCACAGCCGGAGCCAAAAACCATCCAAAAATAAACTCCGATGGCGCGGTCTCGAAGCAAGGAACAAACGGTGGTGGTGGGGCAGTATTCCGGGATCATAATGCGTTGTTCTTGTCCGTAGTTAAACTACCTACAAAATCTACTAATTAACTAACTAAATATAACAACTAACTAAACTACCAACTAACTAAACAGAATGTACCAACTAACTAAACTACCACTAAATCTACTAATTAACTAACCTACAAACTAACAACTGACACGAACAAGATCCAAAATTTGAGTGCGCATTACCACTAACAACTAACCTAACTAACCTAATTAAGAGTAGGCAATTAACAACTAACCTAACTAACCTAATTAACAAATTATACGAAAAAGGAAAAAAAATAGGGACTCACGGGAGGGGGCCGGCCGGGCGAGGAGGATGGCACAGGGAGGACAACCGTAGAGGAGGAGGGGGCGCGGGGAGGAGGCGGTGCGGGGCAGCGGCGCGGGGCTGGCTGGACGACGGTAGGCGGCGCGGGGCAGCGGCGTGGGGCGACGGGACGACGACAGGTGGCGCGGGGCAGCGGAACGACGGCAGGAGGCGCGGCAGGCGGCGGCGCGGTGGGGGATTCGAGCACTGGGGTGGGCTACGTGGGAAGCGTCGATTGGAGGGGGCGGACGCGAGTGTGTTTGGTGGGCCGCACCTTTGCCGTCCGCCATGCTCCTAGGCAGACGACAAAGGTCCCCGGGGGGAGGCATCGGGTGGGGGTTGGGTTGGTGGGCCGCCGTCCCCTTTGCCGTCCGCCATGCTCCCAGGCGTACAGCAACGGCCCCCCAGGCAGACGACAAAGGGGAGGGGTGTGTGGGGTCGGGTTTCGGCCGTTTGGGGGGGGGGGCTTTGCCATCTGCCCACCCTTTGCCGTCCGCACAGTGCTTCTTTGTCGTCCGCCAGCGGACGGCAAAGAGGTGGCCGACGGCAAAATAAACTTTTGCCATCAGCCACCTCTTTGTCGTCCGCACTGTGACAGCTGACGGCAAAGAGTACCTTTGCCATGTGTCAGCAGATGGCAAAGGCGAGGTAGACGGAAAAATTCTGAATTCCAGTAGTGGGCAGTAGTGGCCCTCGGTCTAGAAAGGAAGACAATGTTGCTACATAAAAAGAATGATTGGTTGTGATGGTTTTTCCTGTTTAAGGACGAGGTAGATGGGAAGCAAAACGTGGGACCTAGCCAAAAAGATGATGTATTTCTAAATTATTGAGACCAACCCGGGCTAGACTAGCCTGTTGGCATTTTTTATAGAAGAAAACTCCGTGAGCACGAGACGAGGCTCGAAGCCTGGCGGGCTGGCTGCAAACTCAAGCGCCAAGCCAACTGAGCTATGCTCGGTTCTCAAAAGATGATGTATTTATATCGGTGGATAGACAGGGATTACGTCCAGCTGTGTCCAACCAGCTGAAAACAAAGATTTTTGCTGAAAGACTACCTGGAAAGCTTTACGAGGATCATCTCCAAACCTCAAAGTCCTAACGGCTTGTTCGGTTAATCCCACCAAAGAGGGGATTGGAATGATTGGAGAGGATTGAGATGGAATTTGACTTGTAGGGAATTTAATCCCTTCCAATTCCTCCAAACCCCTTCAATTCTAAAAGAACCGAACAAGGGCTAACGAGGGAACACTCAAAGTCTATACTGGAAATATATTTGCGCCAGCGGGTACTAGAGAAATCACATGGACGACACTTTCAAGAATTGGATGACTCCCACGTAAGGCCATCAAATCGAGTGCTAACGCACTAACGTCTCGTGTGCTGTTGTATCCAATGCCAGTATACGCATTCATCCCATAAATACATCTGGTGATATTTATCCAGTCTATTTTGTTAGCACATATTAAATTATTTGAAAAAAATTACTGTCGCAAATAATATTTTACATAGGGAAATTATTCAAAATAAAGTGGCATTATACCGCGGAGAAGGAGCACGCGCGAGCATCACTCTACACTGGTGTTCGACCGTGTCGCACTAAGACGGTTACAAATGACGCGACCAACTCTTACGTCCGTGCGACTAAGACAACTTATAAGACATCTCCTTCGCGGTCCAGACAACATCAACCCACTGGTGAAGTGTACGCCTGTGCGAGCCGCCCAACAGATGCACGTTAGCCGCCACCTCTGTTGCGTGGTTCATACAAAATATGTTAGAAGATTTTGTGACGTTCATCCGTGAAAAAAACACATCAGGTGCTATTCATCTTATCTACTTTTTAGTACATGTTGTTTGTCCAAGAACAAGTACTTTGGGCTGCAATATTTTTATGCACAGGAATTCTTCATTACAAAAAGTGGTTTTATATCACGGAGAGGGAGCAGGTACTAGCATCTTTTTCCATTGGCTTATTCCACAGTCAAGTATGGAGACTCTCAAGCCGCCTCTTTGAGTCGACTTAAGACTCGGGGGCTACACAGACATGGCTCGCCAGATCCAATGAGGCTGAATAATTCAAGGACACCGGGTCATTGCAGGGAAGATAACCCGACCTCGAGGGCTATTTCCTCATTGACACACATTGTAAAGTCCCCCATGAGGACGAGCCACCATGATGCGCAGTTCAAACATGGGTGCCCGGCTTAAATGGCAAAAGTTCATGGTTAAACCTTCCGTTCTGCATGATGCTACCCCGCACCCCGTGTACTCCGTTTCATGATGAGTCAATCCATATGGAACTTGAACTTATCAGGGTTAAAACATCGATTGGGTCATGTGGGAGCCGGCTTATAGAAAGCGAGGATACTCCATGGGCTATTAAGATGCCTTCTTTGAAACTTGGTCAAACCTGCCTGTCTGCATGATGCTACTCCGAACCTCGTGTACTCTCGATATATCAATCCATTTGGACCCTGAACTATCCAGGTTAAAACATCGATTGGGTAGTGAGTATCGGCTTACAGAAAGCGTGGATATTCCATGAGCTATTAAGCCGCCTTCTTTGAAACTTGGTTAAACCTGCATGTCTGCATGATGCTACTCCGAACCCCATGTACTCTCGATAAGTCAATCCATTTGGACCCTGACTTCTAGGTTAAAACATTGCTTGGGTAGTGAGGGTCGGCTTACAGAGAGCGAGGATAAACTAGTGGCTCTCAAGCTAGTTTCATTGAAGTAAGATTCAAGTTTCATAAACCAGCACTATTCTGTCATATGCATGCATCATCTCGCGTTGCATCATGCATCATACATACATATCATGCCGGTCTTCAAACCGGGTCAAAGCATAAATACTTGCACGTGCAAATAAATCTTTGAATGGCCAATTTGGCTGGATTTTCATCGTGGTTTATCATAACCAGTGTTAAATGATTGGGGTTTTTTAAGCCAGCTCGAAGGAATTGACTATTTTTGAAGAGCCGCCCTGTGACATGTAATGCCGGGTCATCTAATTGACCGTCTCTTGAATTTATTAAACTTTTGCTTTGTAGTAAACTACAACACTTACGGATTTTCCAAACATATGGATTTCTCAAGGATATATTTGCTGGATCACATTGCAACCACGACCAAGGATTTCTTTCATCACAAAGGTATCATGAGAGTGGATATGATTCTACAATGGACGGAGTACTCCCAAGTCGCCGCAGACACACGACCCGACACTTGGGGGATACATTATTCAACTCAACATTACATCAAAGTATGAAAGTACCATGTCGCTGCAAGCATGCACCATGACACTTGGGGGCTAATGCAAACTTCTCTTTCAAATCATCACATAATCAATAGAACCAGCTCTTTCAAGGATATAAGCCGACCCTGGGGGGCTACAGGTCGATCTTTATTCAAGTATGGATTCAAGGAGGAACCGGCTCATAGTTTTTCTAACGACCCGGCCCTTGGGGGCTACATCATATGATGTTTTATTTTCAAAGGAGAAGAATGTGGAAGGCCCGAGTCGCCGCAAGCAATCGACCCGGCCCTTGGGGGCTACACTACTCAGATTAAAAAATTTAAAGTCCCAGGTTGCTGCAAGCAAGACAACCCGGCACTTGGGGGCTACAACACTCAGTTGTTTTACAGACCATGAGGTCCAAATTGAAGACCAGGCCCATCAGACACTAATGAGAAGCCCTTGGGGGCTACATTAGCTGAAGCATTATCAATGTAAGACAGTTACAAGTCCCATGCTGATGTAAGCAAGACAACTCGACACTTGGGGGCTACATGGCCAAAGATATTATATAAAATCTCCAATTCATCATGAACTGATAAACTTGGAGCTTGGGAGCTACAGGTAATATGGATATATCAAAAATTTAAAGATCATTTTCAAAGATGACAATTGTTTGACAGGGCATTACCAACAATCATGACCCATCATTATCAATCATAACCCGCCAAAGCAAGAGAAGTCGGTTCAACATTATGTGGATTTATTATTCCCCAAATTTATATCAACCCAAAGAATTTGAGGACGACTCAATGGCATATTTTTTTTTGCAAAGGACACGTACCTACGAGATGATTGAAGGCGGCTCGAAGAAACACGGATTTTTCAAGGATCCACTTCCATAAATCAAGCCGGCCAGTGGAGGTAGCTGGTCCCTATACATATTAATTATTACGATTTTAAGAGCTTACCTTGAATAAATTCAACCTAACCTGAGGGCTAATGTTGGGGATACACCCCACGGTGTAACCAGGCTTGAAGTATGACCCGCCAAGGACTTAGCGACTCACAGGCGACTCAGCAGTGACCTTGTGGGCGACTCATATTTGACCCCGTAGGCGACTCAGACGAGTGATGAAGGCCCAAGGTCCGGCGTACACCCTAGCATAAGGTGACTCATAGAGAGGACAGGAGGGCCAGCTCACACAGAAGGCCCAAGAAGAGGAAAGACTCCTTCACAAAGGAAGCAAGACCCGGATTAGGATTCAAGAGAGACTAGTCCTATTCCTACTCCTAGTAGGACTCTACATGTAAGCCTACCCCTTCCACCTATATAAGGAGGGGTAAGGCGCCCCAAGAGGGACAAGTTAGATTGAGCCATGACAAGGCCGAGCAATTAGAGATAGACATATTAGACACCCACGAGATTGGAGGTTGCGAGTCTGCACCCTTGTAATAGAGATCATAATCTTCATCAATGAAACACAAGCAGGAGGTAGGCTTTTACCTCCAACGGAGGGGCCGAACCTGGCTAAACTCGCGTCTCTCGATTCCAACCAACCCCTCTCAAGCCGACACATGATTGCGATGGCCTCACACCTAAGTTCTCTCACCAGAACATATGCCGTGACAAAACCACGACAAGGTTCAAGATGAAGAATTTCTATATCCTAGTGACAGAAGGGGACAAGATGCGTCTTTATGTTGCTACTACTAAGGATAAAACGATGGGATTTATTCGTATTGCTTGACTTTACTTTGTCTACATCATGTCATATTACTCCAAGCATTACTTTGTTCGTCATGAACTTAACACGTAGAGAGGCAAGCATAGAAGCGTCTTGCTGTGAATTAATAGTAATAGATGCAGGGAGGAGTCGACCTATTTGTTTGTGGACGAATTTCCTATATACAAATGATCATTGTCGTTAATATCACATAACTATCTGCCTTTCTATCAATTGCCCAATAGTAATTTGTTTACCCATCGTATGCTATTTTCATGAGAGATGCCACTAAGGAAAGTTCTGGTCCCCGGGTCTATTCAGAACATATCGATAAAACCTTCAATACCTTGCTGCCATTTACTTGTCTTTATTTTATCTTGCTATCCAAAATTATCTACACCTGCTTGCAAATAACAATACAAGAGGATTGACAACCCATTTGTACGTGTTGGGTGCAAGTTGTTTGTTATTTTGTGTGCAACCGCTGAAGACGGTTGTGGTTGATATTCCTATGGGTTCGATAGACCTTGGTTTCATAACTGATGGAAATAATTACCCACTTTGTGCTTTGATAGCCCGTTCCTGTTTAGGAGAACCCATCGCAGATCACGAGTATCAATTAGCCTTGCAAATAAATGCCTAGTGTTTGTTGTAGCCTCAGCACTTAACCATACTTCACCCATTCAGCTGTGCTAGTCTTGATACCCTTGGGAGATTGATGAGTACTTGTGGCTCATAGGTTACTAGAATAATAGTTGCAGGTACAGGTAAAGCGATGTTTGGACATGAGAGCTATGCTTGTTTGATTTGGAGTTCTTCTTCGTCTTCTTCGTCGATCATAGGATGGGTTCCAGGCTGGCAGCCTGGGATTAGCAAGGATGAATGTCGCTTTTATTGTTTGATTTCATCCATAGTTGGACCCTACTTTTATGTATGATGATTGATATTGATATTGTATTGAGATGATCATGATTTATCTTGTGGCGAGTGTTAGCCAATTCCATATACGCATCTCCTCTTTACATGTACTTGTAATGATATCCATTCTTGTGAAACGAAGAGAAGTGCGTCTACCCCTATCGATGCTCTCGATCCAAAATAAGGATAGGACTGCATCTTGCGCGTTACAAAGGCAGGCCTCATTTTTAAAGAAAACAAATGTTGAAACGAAGACAAGATAAAAAACTTGTGGAGTAGTTTCATCAAGAAGAAGATGAACAAGGTGCTTTTATCTCTTCGAAAAGTTTGTTCCTGCACTTTGATGTTATAAATCATGCTTCTCAATCAATGTTTTATATGTTTGCTAGAAATTGAAGAATCAAATGCCTATCTCGCAATCTGTAATAGGTTTTGAGGTTGGTCCATCGCTCCACATATAGTTGAGCTTCTTAAAAATTAGAAGGGACTTGTTGTAGTTTTATAATACATTACCTCATGTGTTATATTTGTCATTCCATTTGCCAACAATTTCAATGAGTGTGAATCTTAGCACTCTTAGAAAAATGATAACGTTTATTCAAGATTATATCGCAGTTCAATGCAATTATTTTTCGGTCTGAATTACAAAGCTGATTGAAGTTTCCTTGTTTTGTGTTATTATGTCACACCCTTTGTTTGTACCACTTTGCTATCCTATGAGTTTATAAAATTTTGGGCCAATTAAAACTTTTTTTGTGCTTCTGATGCTTGAAGTTGATTGCCAATTGCCTGTTTGCTAGTTTGGGTTTTAAATCACAAATATTCTTCTTCTCCCAAGACTCGTCTTCTTGCTCCAAATATTTGTCTAATGACCATGCCATGTGTATTGGACATAGAATGTTTTTTACAAAATGATATTTTTACCAAAAAACATTTATTTAATTTAAGCATCACACAATCCCTCGATTGAGGTTTATACTACAAGTCCTCAAACTATGCGAGATGTTTTGCCCCAAATATTTTATTTCATTCCTATTATCAAAAAGAATTCCCCAAACCACAAAATGAGGACAGAAATGGACTTCTACAAGGGAAAATTATTTATATGCTTTCAAAAAAATTGAGAAAATTTAGGGAAACAAAGTGGAGATATATTTTCGATAAATAAGAGTTTAAACATATGGTAATGTTCAATATATTGGACAAAACCCTTTAAAATTCATTCGAAGAAATATTCTCAAGTAATTCAAAGAAAATTCTAGCAAGTCACACATGATATGTGCGCTGATCTTCCCAAGTTTCACCTCAATCCTAATTGTTTTGATCCAGCAAAATATTCGAAACGCTCTTTGTCTAGAACCAAATTTGAGCAACTCCACATTGCCATGTGTTTCCAATTGATCTCAATGTTTGTGTGCATGCTGTAATCACCAAATAATGTCACCACACCAAGTGGAGCATTAGGGGGAATTGTTTTGCATGATTAGATCTACAAAAAACCATTTTTGCCCATTTCTAGGGTTTACCAAGTCCACAGTGGAAACCTTCTCTAAATGAGCTAAAAATTGGTCATGAATTTCATTTATTCCAATCCTTTGATCCTGTTAAGTTTCAAAACCAGTGGAGCAACAGAGATGGCTAAACTACAACACAAACACCTTTGATGCATTATTGAAACTCCATGATTGAACCCCGAGATCAGTTCTCCTTCAACCCAACTTTCTACCACAGTGGCTCCAAGTTACCATTCACCTCCAGAAGAAGCAGCCAAGCTTCAGCTCAATCATGGAGGGGGCTAAAACCCTCTTTTACTCCTCTAGACAGCCACTTCTCTCTCTTCTATCTCTGCTCTCTCCTACTCATGGTCCTTCCATAGAATACAAATCTCACTTCGAGTTGTTTACTCCCTCCTGCAGTGATTGTACACTTGAGGACGCGCCAGACCATGCCAAAAGCATCATTATGCCGACTAAAGATCCACTTTGGAGCGTGCTACATGACAGACAGAGGTTTGACCTTGCGCCCTGCACATGCAGTGGCCACCTTGAGCCTCCCTCTAGGGCCAGACAGGGTGCCTCGATGTCTGCAACACGTCATCATGTCAGGGGACATCTCTCCCTCTCTCTCTCACCCCTCCCCAACGCATGCCCGATGTCGCCCCTCTTGACTAATGAGTGGCCTCGCATGCATGAGCGCCAGAGCGCTTCCTCCACTCCTTCTGTCCCTTCCTCTGCTCTTGGATGACGCCCAAGAACACCCCCAAGCCAGCCTGGCCCTCTCCCGTGACCCCAACCTCGGCTGCTACCCTGTCGGTGCAGCAGCGCATGGTGCACCACGCCCCGCTTATAAGAGGCCACCCTGAGGCTCTCTCTCCCATCTCCTGTCCCTCTCTCCCCCCAATCGATCCCATGCGCCAATAGTTCTCCTCCTCGAAGTCGTGTGCTCGAGATCGACTGGAGCTCCACCGCGTCGAGATCGCAGTCGATCTCTGGGTATAGCCCATCTTTGGCCTTCGCTCTTATCCCATTGGTACTCCCTTGACCTCTTGACACTTTCCCCTCACTTACCCATGCAAATTACGGTCAGAGACGACAGGAGAAAGCACCTCCCGAAGCCCCTCTACCATCGTTGTTCATCGTCGGCGACTCATTGCACTATGGCGACTATGACCACATCCACCCGAATGGTGGCAGCCTCCTGAATCCATTCCCATATTCAGCTCGACTCGCCATTCCCCGTAGAAACGCTGGTGAGCTCCGGCAGTCTCTGGCTAGGGTTTGACGATGACTCTGACAAGAGGGACCCGTTCGTCAGCCTCTCGTGCCCCTCATCCGTCTGTCCCTCTCTCTACAATCGAGCACCGCATGTCAGGTTTGAAACGTGGCAGCACGCGCGCGCCTAGGCTGGCTAACCTCTGGGCCGCCCAGCTACAAGTTGATCTGGCCCAGGGCACATAGCCCCTTTTTATTATTCTTTTCTAGCATTTTCTTCCAATAGTTCTACAAGAATAAATATTCTTCCAAATTCAATAATTCCAATTTGTAAAATCTTGTAAAAATACCACATATTTGATTGTGCCACTTGTGCAAAAAATTTAAAATAGTTTTATGTACAATTTTATTCAAAACCCTATTTTAAATATTTAAAGCCACTACTGAAAATACTTTTCACCACTTTTAACACTTCAAAATGAGAGACTAATAATTTTGGTAGTTTTTAGTTTTTAACCTAGTATTTTACAAAAGTGGTTTCACATTTTCAGTAGTAGTTTATTTTCTCTGTTTTTGCCATGGCCTTATTTCCGTCGTTTACTTTGGGACGATGGATCACGTTCTTGACGAGGGAGTTGGAGAGGAAGCACTTGAACACTTTGAAGACTTTGTTGAGCTAGTCAACTAGCCCTTTGACATTATCTATGAAACCTTTTTTCATGGCATATAGCACTTTATCCGTTGCATCGAATTATGAACGAGATGGTGACCATCGTTGTGGGTTACCTTTGTTACTTTCCTCGTTGATACTTGCATCGTGCATGATCCTACCTTCCTATGAGGGTCATGCAATTGGGAAGTAGATAAGATGCTAGTAGCTGCTATGCAAATGGGATGAGAATATGCATGACGCCGAGAACAAAATGATTTCAAAGTCTTCTCAAAAACCTCGTCGCGTGCCACTAATGCTCAATGGAGATGATGTTGAGCTAGGTAACCACTTGATAATTAAGTGGTGTAGCATAGCAAGTTGTGTGTGTGTTTTCGAAAATGGATCATATTTAAGATGTGCTGACCGTCCCAACCTTACATGTGCAACAACGATACCCCTTATGGGACGGGGCCTTGTTGATCATGTTTGTCGATGCTTGAACAGAGCCCGCATTACTAGTGGCTAGAGAGCGAGAGTTACTGCCTTGATATGGGGTCGTGCCTGGTAGGGTGACCATGGGATGTTTTCACAAACACCGGGCACACCGTTGCGTGCCCTCATGGATGATACGATCTTGAGCGAGGCTCGTATTATGTACATTATGAGGGATGACACCAATGACTGTACTCTTTGAATAGTGTCGCCAGGTGAAAGACTTTGTTCAGGTGCTTAGCACGGGTATGTAATATAATGCGAGTCGTGGATGACATGTAAGTTTCCCGATTCTTGTCGGTAAAGTGCGCAACCTATGGAGAGTGTAAAACTATTCGAATAACCATGTCCACAATCATGGACAGTTGGTGGTCCTGCTTAGACTATGTCGAGATGTTCACACAATAACTTGGATTTGTGTGTGTGCGACAAAGGGGATAGTTGAGCAAAGTCAGATGACTTGAGATGATGTTCAACCATTGTTTGTATTGATATGTGTAACTTGTTCATATGGATATCTGCAACCCATTGATGCATACTTTGACCGATCAATTGAACATGTCATTTCACTCAAAATTAGCTTTCTGCAACTTAGCTACTTAGTGCAACATCATGCATTGTTTTTGCCTTGTTCCAAACATGGGTTAGTTGCTAGTACATTCAAAGTAGTCAAAGGCTTGACTCTGGTTATTTAACTAGCTAGGGATGGAAGAGTAGGAATATGATCAAGAGCTCGTGGGTGAGTAACATGCGAACTAGGACACCTCCTAGTTAGAATGCATGTAGGATTAAGGCAGATGTCATGGGTTCACGCTTTCGTTGAAGATTTCAACTACTAGTTATGTTTGGTGTTTGGCCTTCGTGGACCTATCTATGTAAGCCTTGACCTTGATGGTCTTTATTAATGTCACATGGTATTTGTATTTATGAAAGACTCTTCATATTCAACTTCTGTGCGTTAAGTGAGCATTGATATCTAGGATCACCATACATATGCATTCAGTTATCATGACTTATGGGTTGGGGTCCCCACAGAGCTGGTAGCAGAGCCATCCTGATTGTAAGAAGCGTTAGTTACAATGGATGTTAGTTAGGATAAAACCCCTTCCAAAAACTATACCTAGTACCTATACTTAGGAGTTTCTGCACTTCTTACCTCTTCTACTCCAATTTCAAAACATTACTGACACCCTCCCCTTAAACCGTGTAGATGGCCGCCATACCCGATGACCTCCTAGCATCCGGTTTTCTCCTACTCCTTGAGGGTAGCCTGGAGAAGTAACATTTTCAGCGACCACCCATTTTACTCTACCTCGATGTGGTCATGAAGGCAAATGACTCCCCGACAAGTTGTTTCTTTGAAGGACCACAGATGGAGACCTTGGTCATCTCCTTTAAGACGGATGTACGTAAGGCACTCATCCACCATTGATACATCATACCAAAGATGGCTGATGAACCAGCTACTTGTCACCTACCTTTCACAAAGGAAGATATTGTCGAGAGTTGATCATTGGTCCCATCCAAGGAGGATCGACCACCACTCAGATTCCAGACCTACTTCACCCTCTCTACTGGTAGTCTCGCTCACAACCTGATCAAGGCGTCCATGAAGCTCCACAATGAACTGCACCACACCCGCGAGCTACTTCGTCAATCCAAGATGAAGACAGACAAGATCAACAAAGATGGAGTGTAATAACCCAAGTGCAATCCATGCCTTCCTTGTAATATTCCATGTATGAACCTTCCAAGTTTTTCCCTCATGGTTTGAGTAATAGATCTGCTTCATGTCATGCGGTGTTGCATCATGGAATCATATCATCATTCCATATATTTTTTGCATCATGCTTTTGTTGGCTGTGATGTTGTGGGAGTGGGTGTGGTGAGATGTGGTTGCTTGATGTGGTGTGTGGAGTTGATGCCACAACTATTTTTCCTATAAACTTCATCTACATCTCTCTTTAAATTCAAATTTGTTAAATGTGTTGTTTTTTACTTTCCCAAGTGCCTAAACAAATATTTTTTAGGGTATTTTAAAATATTTCTTTGTTGTTTGTGTTTTTATTTCCTTTTTATAGCTTTTGCAAAACAACTTCAATATGAAAAAATAGGTGGTTTATTTATTTTCTCTAAAAAATCCCTGTCCATTTTTAGAAATTAAAGTATGTGTCGTGATTTTTTCACGACATATGTCCTCGTGCAATGACATAGGTGTGGAGCAATCACACCTATGTGGAGAATTGAGAGGGGTTGGTCGGAATCAACAGAAGCGATTTTACCCAGGTTCGGCCCCTCCAATGGCAGTAAAAGCCTATGTCCTGTTTGTGTTTCATTGATGAAGATGATGATCTCTATTACAAGGGTGCATAATCGCTACCTCTAATCTCGAGGGTGTCTAATCTGTCTATCTCTAATGACTTGAACCTGTACCTCTTGGGGAGCCTTACCCTATATTGGAGGAAGGGGTAGGTTTTACATGTAGAGTCCTACTAGGAGTAGGACTAGGAATAGTCTCTCTTGAATCCTAATCCGGGTCTTGTTTCATTCCCAGGGGAGTGTTTCCTCTTCTTGGGCCTTCTCTGTGAGCTAACCCTCCCATGAGCCGCCTTCTGGGCCATTGGGTCTTTGTCATTTGTCTGAGTCGCCTGCCAGGTCATGTACGAGCCGCCCGCTAGGTCACTAATGAGTCGCCAGTGAGTCGACAAGTCCCAGTCGGGTCATACTTCAAGTCAGGTTACACCGCAGTGTATATCCCCCACATTAGCCCCGAGGTTAGCTTGAATTTATTCATGGTAAGCTCCTGAAATAAGAATAGTAAATATGTTTAAGGGACCGACTTTCTCCTTGGTCGCCTTATTTCAATGAAGTGGCTCCTCGAAAATCCTGGTTTCTTCAAGTTTTCTTCACAATCATCTTGCAGGTACGTGTCCTTTGCAATAAAATACATATGTCATTGAACTGGCCTGCAATGCTTTGGCTTGATGAAAATTTTAGGAATAAGAAATCCACATGATGTTGAACTGGCTCCTCTTTCTTCGGCTAAATAAAATTATTGGGATGAAAAATCCATTTGATGTAGAGTCGGTCTTTCACACAATTGACATCTTGAAAGCTCTCTTCAATTTTTTGATATATCCATATTACGTGTAGCCCCTAAGCTCTAAGTTTATCACTTCGTGATGACTTGGTGATTTGCAATAATATCTTTGACTATGTATACCCCATGTGTTGCATTCTCTTGCCTGCAGTAGCCTGGGACTTTTAATCATCTTATATTTATAAAGCTTCAACTAGTGTAGACCCCAAGGGCCGGCTCATGAGTATGTGATGGGTTGGGTCTTCAATTCGTACATCGTGATCTGTGAAAAAAATGAGGGTTGTAGCCCCCAAGTGTCGGGTTGTCTTGGCTGCAGGAACTTGGGACTTTGTATTTGTCTCATGTTCATAAAACTTTAGCCAATGTAGCCCCCGAGGGCCGGGTCATTATTTAATAATGAGCAGGGACTTTGTAGATCTGATTATGTAGACTTGAGCAGCAGTGTATAGCACCCAAGGACCGGGTCATTAAAATGATGATCTGGTTCTTCCTTGAATCCATACTGGAATAAAGAGCGACCTATAGCCCCCCAGGGTTGGCTTATCTCCTTGAGATAGTCGGGTCTGTTGATGATGTGATGATTTGAAAAAGTAGTTTGCATTAGTCCCCAAGAGTCATGGTGCATGCTTCGAGTGACATGGTACTTTCATAATTTGATGTAATCTTTATTTGAATAATCTAGCCCCCCAAGTGTCGGGTCGTGTGCCTGTAGCGACTCGAGACTATTCCTTCAAAAATCATATCCACTCTGTGAACTGATGATGCCATTGTGATGAAAGAAATCCTCGATCTTGGTTGCAATATAACACGGCAAATATATGTTCGAGAAATTCATAAGTGTTGTAGTTTACTACAGAGCAAAAGTTGAAAAATCCAAGAGCCGGTCAATTAGATGACCCGGCATTATATGTGATAGGGCGGCTCTTCGAAAATAGTCAATTCTTCCGAGTTGGCTTAAAAACCCCAATCATTTAACAATGGTTATGATAAAACATGATGAAAGTCTAGCCATATTTGGTATCAAAGATTTATTTGCTCCTGCAGAAGTTTATGCTTTGACCTGGTTTGAAGACCGACATAATACGTATGCATGATGCATGATGCAATGTAGGATGATGCATGTATATTATAGAATAGTGTTAGTTTTCTAAGAAAAGGTTATACCATTTAATTTCAATAAGTACCTTTTAATAAGCCGGCTCGGTGAGATTCGGCAGGGAGACCGGCTTGCAAGGCTCCAGTCATGCACTAATATGGATTTATGCAATAACCCTTTATGATTTAGACTGGCTGATCAGGCTCAAGTCAAGCTCCAGTGAAGCGTGTACGTTAACCCATGGATTCTCCTTTTTCATATGTCGGCTCTCACATGACACACTCAATCTTTTAAACTTGACAAGTTCAGGGTCCACAATGGATTGACTTGCCAAGAGTACACGAGGTCTTAGGGGAGTCGCACAAACATACAATCAGGTCTAACCATCGTATAACATTAATTTTTCACAAGCCAAGAGGGTGATAAAGCTAAACTCAGTGAGTTGGAAGCCCCCAAGTGACCCATGATCAAGGAAAAGCCTAGCATAGGATTGCACAAGACAATGCTATTACTGCCTAACAATCTCGGAACCAGTGGCCCGCAGATAGGCTGACATTAATCCACTGACCACAATTAGCGCCTATGTTCGAATCGTGCATCATGGCAACTTGGTCCTCTTTGGCACATAACACCTATATTTGGACGATCGCGTCATGGTGGCTCATCTTCTTTGGCATCGTTAACGTCCATGTTTGAATGGCCACATCATGGCGGCTCACCCTCTTGGGAGACTTTAAAATCACCCGCCAATGAGGCAAGGCACCCATGTTTGAGCGATCGCATCATGGCGGCTCGTCCTCTTGGGAGAATTTAAGTATTTTCGCTAATGAGGCAGCAACCCCCGAGACCGGCTTAACTTTCCTGTAATGACCCGGGGTTCTTGAATTATTCAGTCTGATTGAATCTGCCGAGCCATGGCTTTGTAGCCCCCGAGTCTTAAGTCAACTCATGGAGGTGGATTGAGAGTCTCCATACTTGATTGTGACATAAACTAGATTAAGGTTGATGGTTTGAATGTTGGATTTTATCCAGATTGGAGACGACATAGTGAGCTGATGATCTTTGTGACGCTCAGCAGATGTTTTTGGCAAATATCTTGGCAAAATTGAGTGCATATATCTCCTGTACATGCTTTATTCTCATGTAGTCCGGCTCTCGTGGCTCCTCCAGGGCTATTTTCCTTTTTCTTTAATACTTGCTTTGAATTGCCGACTCAATGATGGCCGGCACAGATTGTAGCTTTTCCAGGGATGTTTCCTTCATTACAAGCTACCGTGTTTCTTTTGATATGTTGAAGTAGATACTATTGGCCAATGCGTCTATCCATTGAGCAACCCGGACAAGTGGGAGCTTGTCCGTGTTTTGATGATGTTTTGTAAGACATGAATGCCATTTTTCCTTTGCTCCAATGTTGTCGGAGGAGACTGGCCGCGGGGGCGATTTCATACGCGCGTCCGTTGGGCGGCTCGTATAGGCGAGCACTGCACGAGAAGGTTGATGTCGTCTGGACCGTAGGGGCAGTGTCTTGTGCACGTCTGTTGGGCAGCTTGTATAAATGAGCACTGCGCTGGTATCTTGATGTAGACTGGACTACAGGGGCGGCGTCTTGCACGCGTCCATTGGGCGGCTCGCATAGGCAAGTACTGCACCGGTATGTTGATGTAGACTGGACTGCAGGGGTAGCGTCTTGCACGCATCCATTGGGAGGCTCGCATAGGCAAGCACTGCACCGGTATGTTGAGTTGAATGTGTGTAACACCCTGTGTTTAGCTTTCCTCACTAATTTACTTATTTTAAAAATTAGGACCAATTAATTTTTTTGTGAATGCTTGTGATGCTTGAAGTGACTGTTGTTTGCTTGCTTGCTTGTATGCCTCTGGTTGATCCTCAATAATTCCTGTTACTCTCCGCACTCACCTCCTTAGCCCAAAACTCTTGCCTAATGATCATGCCATGTGTTCATGACCAGAAACTATATTTTTCCAAATATTATTTTCACCAAAAACCATTTATTTGAATTAAGCTTTCAAAACCCGTCAGATGGGATTTGTACTACAAGTCCTCAATTTAGGGAATTTATTTTGCACCAATTATTTTATTTAATACCCATTATCAAAATGGCTTCCCAAAACCACAATATTATTATTTTAAAATTATTTTACTATTTTATTTAAATGCCTTCTTGTGAGGCCACAAATGTTCTCTTATGATGGAAAGTTATTTTTAATGCTTTAAAAATATTTGAGAAAATTTATGAAAACTTAGTGGACATACATATTTCATATATATGAGTTTCAACGCATGGTCATGTTCAAAATATTGGACAAACCCCCTTGAGAACCTTCGTGCCTATTTTAAACTTTTGGAATATTTCTTTATAGAAATATTCTCCATAAATTCGTGTAAAATTCTAGCATGTCACATATGATATATGTGATGATCTTGCCGAGTTTCATCTCAATCCAAGTTTATTTGATTCCCCTAATTATTCTAAAACCCTATCTGTCCAGATCCTAATTTGAGCAACCCTACATTATCAAGTGTCTCCAATTGTGCTCAAATTTGGTAGACATGTTCTTATACTCTAATAATGCATCCACACCAAGTGGTGCATCAAGGAGAATAGAAAAACTTGTCCCAAGCCCCTCAAAACCCTCTCTATTGATTTCTGACTTTCGGAAAATTTACATTATAAAGTTTCTTTAGTTGACCGGATTTGTGGGAATTGATTTGAATAGCTTTGTAAGCAGAACGCCATTTCTACCCATTTGTAAGTCTATATTGGACACCTTCTCCACCAAATCCCATATTTGGTGTTCAAGCTTATTTTTATCTACTATTTGATCCTGTTAAGTTTCATATCAATTGAAGTCCATCCGGTTGCCCTGACACTCATCAAACACCTTGTGTGCACTCACTAAATTGGCTTCTTTGACCCCTTCCACTTTTACACTTGAGATCAACTTTCTACCACAGCTTCCCCAAGTTACCTTTTTACTCCAGTAGCTTTTCCATGGCCACTGGTCAATTTTCGGAGAGAGACCCCTTGTAGCTACCACTCATTTTCACCCTTGGATCACCATTTCTACCCCTCTTGTTCCACTTCAGCTTAAGCCAAAGCCCCCATCTCTTTCCAGAGGGTCCCTAGCATCCCAAGGCATCATTTCAAACCAAGATATGGCATGCTCATGTGGGGAAAATGAGCAGCACATCTACAAGTTGATTTCCGGCTGAATTGTAGCTTTGTACAGCAAGTACTAGCTACACTCATTTTCTTGAGCTCAAACCTTGCAGTTTTGTAGTCCCTGCATAGATAACACTTCCAACATAATTCTTCCCCAAGACTCCCCATATGAAAATCATTTTTCTTAGCTCGAAGTTTGTTGTTGCAAACTTGACCTGAGTCAAAGACCATTCAAACCAGATCCTCTTGGGTTCAAACTCCATCAATGCTTCGTGGAACGCATGCCTTGCATGGTTGACACATTGGTCTGGCCAAGGGGTGGCCCAGGACACCATGTGTGGTGGTGACCACCTCCCTGGCGTGCAAAAATGATGTTCTGGACCTTATTTCCTTTGTCTAGGAAGTATCCAGCCATTCCAACTCACAGCACCAGGGTATCTCCCTTGACTGGTCCAAGCTCTCCCCCGACGCTGGCTAGGCTCCAAGGTGCCCAGGGGCGCGTGTCTTCACCCTTGCCAGCAAGCTCTCAGCTGCTCCCGAGCTCTCTCTCTCCCTCCCCCTCTCTTATCTCCTCTCCCGAGCCCCTCTAGATCCCACTCAGTTCCTCCCCCTCCCAGCAATCTACTGAGCTCCCTCTCCTCCTCTCGAGCTCTCTCCCCTCCTCCATGGCTGGCTATGGCCGAAGCTCTCCACCGGGAGTAGCTCCAAATCCGGGTAGCCCTGCCTCCGTCCCTCTCCTCTGAAGCTCACCAAGGCCCCGAGTCCCTCCGCGGAACGTCCTTGTGCTCCTCTCTCCCTCCTATCACCGCAGCATCCCATTCGCGACCACCCACTGGCCGGCCCGCCACGGCCAAGGCCCCACTCGCCCCGGTGGTTCCCCGGTGGGAATGGGGCCCCGGGCAGGTGCGGCTCTATCCCACGAGTGCTCCGGTGGCCGGGCCGGCGGGAATGGGGCCCTGTGGCGTCGGAGCCTCGTCGGGCCTCCCTTGCCTCCCCACGGCGGGAGGTTCAAGACGACCTAGCCAGCGGGGCCCGCCTACCAGCGACCCAATGGTCGGGCCGCCCCTGTTAAGTGGTTTGCGCCCTTCCTCTTTTGCGTATCCCCGCGCGGGAGACGTACTCCCGAAAGTGCGCCTCCTGCATGGCCTCCCCTGCTCACCAGGTCGAGCCAATGGGTTGGCCCACCTCCTCCTCAGCGGCAGTGGGTGCACAATAAGCTCTGGTGGAAAACCCCTTTTTACCTCCTTTCTTTTATCACTAAACTTCAAAAATACTTTATAAATTCATTTTAACACCAAATTGGTTGATTAAAATTCCTGCTGGTTCCTAAAATCAAGGGCTATCCAAAGGTGTGATTTGCACATTTTTTCAATCAACTTATCAATTATGTTATATTCAAAAACAGATTTAAATACTCCTAGCCTCCCCTTTCAAAATTCCTATAGCACTCAAATCAACTCCAAATGGAGTGATTCCATATTTCCAGAGTCTTCTAATGTCCTATCCTATTTTTTAAGCCTTGGTCAACATTTTTGTATGGTATATTTCTGCTGCAATAAATAAATAGCTCCCTTTTGCTATTTATCCAGTATTGGAAAATCCCTAGAATATTCACCTCAACTCCAAATCCAGTGAAACAACTTTCTAAATGTTTCTAAAATGGTTATATCTTAAATGAGTGCCTCCACTCATTTTTAACATAATATTTTTTGTAGGCTTCTTTTAAGATAACCTATTCATCCATGATCCATTCAAAAATCCCTGATGGTCCAACTCTCCTCTAGCAAGATTTAGGTATTTTTCTTATGACCAGAGAGGTCGAAGAAAAATATAACTTCCATTTTTACAACACTTCTATTTCTGCTTGTTGTGTGGCTTATTGTGTTTGTTTCCAATGATAGTTGGCGGAGTAGACGGAGTACTCGGAGTTGGGTCGGAATACCTTGTAGACTGTCTGAGCATATATTATATTGCATGCTAAGTAGCACAAATAATTCGTTGCATATGATCATAAGTATTGGTAAACCATTGAAGTGATGTTACCGATGGCTCCCCCGAAGCCCTTGCATTTTGAGCATGATCCTACCACCTATGAGGATCATGCTAATATCATGTTGAGAAGTAGAGCTAAGCATAATAGTAGCATGAGCATGATGATGGTATAAATCAAAGGTTTATGAAAACCCCGTCGGGTGCCACTAATGCCCGAGGGTGATGATGAGTTAGGTGGCCACTTTTGGTGAAGTGGTGCACCGGGTATTTTGGTGTGAGTGGTTTCGGAAATGGTAATAGATTTATGATGTGTCGACCATCCGAACCTTACATGTGCGACCACGTTACCCCTTTACGGGACGGGGCTTTGTTGATTACTCTCGTCGGTGCTAGCAAAGAGCCACATTACTAGTGGCGGGAGTGACGTGTGGTCACTCTCGTGATGGGGTCAAGCCAGGTAGGGCGACTATGCCGTTTTTACGTGTTTCTGACACACCGTTGTTCCCCGCATGGATGATACTATCTAGAGTTAGCGCTCGTAAGACGTACATCATGTGGGCTGGGTACCAATCGAGTGGACCTCTTTGTCTAGTATCGTCATGGGAAAGGCATTGATCGGGTACGTACCTCAGGTATATTATATACCGTGAGTCGTGGATGACAGGGAAGTACCCATATCTCGTGGGTACAACGTACAACATCTACAGAGTGTAAAACTATTCGAATAGCCGTGTCCACGGTCAAGGACAGTTGGGTAATCCTGCATAAACTACATCCAGTCGTTTCCGCATAAACCAAGTGTGAGTGTGTGTGTGTTTAATGGTGATATCTGGGAAAGAGTTGATATGACCAAGTTTGGTGATTTGGCATATTGGGTGAACCGAGAGTGTTCAGCCCATAACAGGTATGTTGATATCGGTAACCTGTTCTTCTAAATACCATCTAGCTTATGATGCACATCCATCTATGATCATCTTTATTTACAGTTAAGTTGCTATCCACCAAACACTACATATTACTTGTTACCAGACCAACTACATTATCCATATCATGGGCTGTTTGCGAGTCCATTCAAAGTACTCATTGGCTTGCCACTAGTTATATCATTGACCAGGTATGAGAGAATAGGATATGCTGAAGAGTAACTTGGTGACTTTCCTGCGAGCGAGTACGCTTCCCAGTCAGAATGCGTGTAGGTGAAGGCTGATGGTATGGGTTCCCGCTTTCGACCAATATTTCCTCTATAGGTCGAGTTTGGTGTGTTGGCCCTCAAGGCCTATATATGTAAGACTTGACCGCAATGGTCATTTATTGTAAGAAACGGTATGTATGGATGTAAGACTCTTTTCATTCAGTTTCTGTGTGCTCGGTGAGCATTGATCTCTGGGATCACTGAGCACGTTCATTCGACGATCTCGACCCGTAAGTTGGGGTTCCCGCAGAGCTAGTATCAGAGCCATCCTGACTGTAGGAAGCCCTTAGTTAGCACGGACGTTAGTTAGGATAAAACTGATTTCCAGACCCTTCAAAAGTACTTACGCGCATGTATCTTTCTCACCTCTCCTAATTTTTCAGAGGAAGCAAGGTTTTTGCCTTAACACTTCCACACTTATTCTCTTGATACTCCTCGTGTGCTTCTTCAGAACTGCTAATAGCCGCTTGAACCCTTATGCCTGACAACGGGATTACTAAAATCCTCTTGGGTAACTTGGAAGGAAGCAATCTTTCCAAGCGACCATCCATGTACTCAAGGACAAGGATGACAAGCTACGACCAGGCAATGCCAACAAAAGTACCTCCATCAGGAACAAGACATCGAGACCCAGAAGATGGCGACACCCTCGACACTTTTCCAAAGTGATGTCTTCACCTAAGACGAGCATAACTTAATATATGCAAGGCCATGATCCGCATCGCTAATAGAGTGACCTTTCAATATCAAGGTTGTGTCAACCACCACCTGTGGATGAGAACCTCGCCATTTGGTCCACCTCACATTAGTGAGCAGGAAAACGATTCTCTTCATCCCCTGCTCTAGATGTCGATGTTGTGATCAAGTGACTGACAGGTCAGAACTCTATCATGCCTTGCTGACATCATTGCATAAAGGTCGTTCGCTTGGAACTCTCGACGCCTTGGAAGGCAAGATTACAAAGACAACAGAAGACCCTATCACTGACAGCCATGAGGAACCACCTTCATCGGCAAATCACCACATGAGAAGTCATCAAGAATTATTTCAACTCAACCCGAGTCGTTTCGGCAAGCGACAACAAGAGACATGGCAACACCATGAGAAGGTCGAGAAGACTTAGCGGACTCCTCTCCGGAGCACGAATCAAGCACGACCATCGAGTCCAAGAACCCCTAGGGTAGGATGATTCGTAAATCCCTTATGCGAAGTCGTGTCCGTGAAATGGTTTGGGTGCTACCATGTTGTTTGTTGTTTGTTTTTGTTCGTGCTTTAATATAAGTCACAGTTTTGCTCTAGGCAACAACAAGCGGTTATATCACCCGCCTCATCTTAACGTGTGATTTGACTTTCCAACACTTGTTTGATGGCACTTGCACTATAGAACCCTCAGACACTCTCCTCTGTGATACTCCCTCTCTCTCTCACCCCTCTTGTCAACAGAAGACCATCAAGATAAGATGCACCAGGGATCAACTTTGATGGACAACAAACACTGAAGACACTAACTGTGCCAAGTTTAACCACACAACCATAGGGGTTATGCCTTCCCTCAAGATAGGGAACCCTCCTTAGACCAGACTAACCTCCACAAGCCTTTCCGACTCAAATTTCTGCTCACGTGTCTAATACACGAATTTTCCAGAACAACCGTCGAACCCCAATAAACCCCGCTTAGCATCGTGTTCTTTATGGAACAAGTGATCACGGTGAGCGAATACCCTTCATTCTTAAGCTAGCACCATAACCCTGATGCCATAAGAAGGACCGTTCTCGGATATAAGAGTATTATACTAAGGTTGTTGTGATGATGATAGGTGTCTTGAGGATATAGTTAGACTATCTTGGTGGATCGTAAGACCCTTATAAAGGTAGGAGAATTTGGTGGAACAAGTTGATATAGTAGCATAACCTACAAGTTCCTGGAGTAAGATTGGATTCAGTAGGACGATTATGATTGCAAGCGATAATTCTTGGTGGTATAATTGACTTTATCAAGTAGTTGACATGATTTCATGTTTTTACCATAATGACTTGGAGTATCGAGTAATAGTTCTTATCGGACTTCAGATTTGGATTTAATAGGTAGTCTCAATACAGTATTGATGATGTCAGATACCACATGGTTCAGAGTAAATTGGATTTAGCCTGATGATCTCGATCATGATACCATGTTTCTCAGTGGATAACGAGCACGAATACTTGGAGTTGTCAGATTGACTTACGAACCTGTATAAGCATGGCCATGGAGATTAGTTTGCCATGATATTGGAAATTGGTGGATATACCATGACGTAATCCTTCCGGTAACATGTGAATTATGAGGACTCTAAGTGATCCTGTAGAACCTCATCAATATTGGATTTGTAGGGGTAATGGGTCCAGTGATGATCGACCGAATTGATGGACCACTTGATCGGATTCATAGAACAGAGACAAGATCTTGGATTGGTATACTACATGTTTCCTTAATATAGAAATGCAGTATCCTCTCCATTGGATGATCTAGCTAGACATTTGTATTTGTAGCATTCTAGTTCAAGCTTAGCAGCTTGTATGCTTCCCCGAGGTTCCCGCATAGGGACACATGTGCAATGTATGTTGTATGATACTTGTAGTGTTTGGGTTTAGCTCTTCCCGCAACCCTCGTGTTGACTAGCTTGAGTTGTGTGGAGTTGACCCATGTGAGATGGTATTTTTGATGAGGTCGGGTGATGTGGTCCTGAGTTGGAGGTCGGACTATTAGCATCTAAGGAATGTGCTTAGAGATAAGATGATGACTGTTCACCCACATCCTAAGTTCTTTGAGACCCTAAAGCTTCACCCAGCCATAATGTGGTCGGGTTACGACCATAGAAAACGATTCTAAGTCGTTGGAATATGGCCAGTACTCCGCCCGACCACCACCCATTGTGTCTATAACGAACATGGGCATGAAGAACTAGATTGTGTTGGACCCCGAACCTCTCGGCTAGCGACCATCCATAGCGAGTCCCCGTTCTCTTCACCCGTCTCATGAACACCGTGCTTATGTCATTCTTGGGGAAGTATGTTGTCATCCTCATGGATGACATACTTATTCACCCAATAAGAGGAAGAAGACCTTAGTCCTGTTTGGACGAGCCCCAGGAACGTCGATCGCCATGCCCCTCGAGAGTAAGGTGTTATCTCGAGAAGATGGTTTTTTCGAAGCAACCTCAAGACAACGAAAGTCTATCCTACCCAATAGAAGATGAAGAACCACCATGGTTGGGAAACCACAACAATGACAAGGAAGCAAAAGACGTCAACCACCGATCCTGCACCGACTACATCAACGATGTCAAGAAGCCTCGACAATTCAAGACGAACAAGACCTTGGATAGCGAGCGAAATCAGAGAACCTCTTCTTGGTCCAAATCAAGGAGGAGAGTACTAATTGGGTCATAGTGAAGACCTGCTGAAGTTGATTCACCTGCTTGACGAGCCGCAAACCTGAGGAGTGGATGACTGGTCTATACACTTGGGTAGCCAGCTCATCTAGAACCCCTCGCGAACCCTCCAAGATGGTAGGACCTGTTCTGCACTCTGAGTCTCCGAGCATAGACTCATGGGCGAGAGCCAACCCAGAACCTTTCACGAGAATCCTTTGTAGACCACTCCAACACCCTCGAGGATGAAGACCACCCGCGACCATAGCTTGCCTCCCTTAAGGGAGTCAAGGACTTCCCCGTCAATAGGGAGCTACGCGAAGACTTTGATAGTGCATTCTAACACGAGACACCTAGATGTCACTAACCAACTTGAGCAACCCCAGGACCAGAAGCCAGACACTATCTTGCCACGTATTCTGACCTTGGAATGCACTTGCAAGTCAGAACCTTGCAGGGACATAGTACACCAAGCCCTTGACCCTCGGTCAAGCCTAACTTATTGCCAGAACCGCTCAGTCAGTCAAGGACGAGCGGAGCATTCGAAGGTGTATCATCAAGCACCTCAAGACACACAACAACAACATGGGGACATGAAGACTACCTCCGAATCAAGATTTTGTATCTCTCCACCCCCTAGCCTAGAAATCTCGGGGACGAGATTTTCTTAAGGGGGTAAGGTCTGTAACACCCTATGTTTAGCTTTCCTGACTAATTTACTTATTTCAAAAATTAGGACCAATTAAAATTTTTGTGAATGCTTGTGATGCTTGAAGTGACTGTTGTTTGCTTGCTTGCTTGTATGCGTGTGGTTGATCCACAATAATTCCTGTTACTCTCGAGAATCATCTCCTTAGCCCAAAACTCCCGCCTAATGATCATGCCATGTGTTTAGGACTAGAAACTATTTTTTCCAAATATTATTTTCACCAAAAAGCATTTCTTTGAATTGAGCTTTCAAAACCGCTGAGATGGGATTTGTACTACAAGACCTCAAATTAGGCAATTTTCTTGCACCAATTATTTTATTTAACACCCATTATCAAAATGGCTTCCCAAAACCACAATACTGTTATTTTACTATTCTATTTAAATGCCTTCCTGTGAGGCAAAAAACGGACTCTTATGAAGGAAATTTATTTTTATTGCTTTAAAATATTTGAGAAATTTAGGGAATCTCAGTGGACATACATCTTTCATATATATGAGTTTCAACACATGGTCATGTTCAAAATATTGGGCAAACCCCCTTCAGAACCTTCGTGCCTATTTCAAGCTTTTGGAATATTTCTATAAGAAATATTCTCAATAAATTCCTATAAAATTCTACCATGTCACATATGATATATGTGATGATCTTGCCAAGTTTCATCTCAATCCAACTTTATTTGATTCCCCTCAGTAGTCTTAAACCCTATCTGTCCAGATCCAAAATGGAGCAACTTTACATTGTCTAGTTTCTCCAATTGTGCTTAAATTTGGTAGACACGTTCTTATACTCCAATAATGCATCCACACCAAGTGGTGCATCAAGGAGAATAGAAGAACTTGTCCCAAGCCCCTCAAAACCCTCTGTGTTGATTTATGACTTTGCCCAAATAATGCTTTTTTGGGTATGCTTTAATCCTCAAATAATGCCCCACACCAAATATTGGATTTGTGGGAGTTGATTTGAATAGATTTGTAAGCAGAAGTCCATTTCTACCCATTTCATGTGTTTTCCAAGTCTACATTGGAAACCTTCTCCACCAAATCCCGAATTTGGTGTTCAAGCTTATTTTCATCTATTATTTGATCCAGTTAAGTTTCATATCAAGTGAAGTCCATTTGGTTGCCTTGACACTCATCAAACACCTTGTGTGCACTCACTTAATTGGCTTCTTTGACAGCTTCCACTTTTACCCTTGAGCTCAACTTTCTACCATAGCCTCCCCTAGTTACCTTTTTACTTCAGTAGCATTTCCATGGCCACTGGTCAATTATTGGAGAGAGACCCCTTGTAGCTACCACTCATTTTCACCCTTGGATCACCATTTTTACCCCTCTTGTTCGACTTCTGCTTAAGCCAAAGCCCCCATCTCTTTCTAGAGGGTACCTAGCAACCCAAGGCATCATTTCAAACCAAGATATGGCATGCTCATGTGGGGAAAATGAGCAGCACATGTACAAGTTGATTTCTGATTGAATTGTAGCATTGTACATCAAGTACTAGCTACACTCCTTTTCTTGAGCTCAAACTTGGTACTGTTGTAGTCCCTGCATAGATAACACTGCGAGACATAATTCTTCCGTAAGACTCCCCATATGAGAATCATTTTTCTAAGCTCCAAGTTTGTTGTTGCAAACTTGACCTCAGTCAAAGACCATTCAAACCAGATACTCTTAGGTTCAAACTCCACCAGTGTTTCGTGGCACGCATGCCTTGCATGCTTGACACCTTGGTTTGGCCAAGGGGTGGCCCAGGACACCAAGTGGTGTGGTGACCACCTCCCTGGCATGCAGAAACGGTGTTGTACACCTTGTTTTCTTTCTCCCGGACGTATCCAGCCATTTCATCTTGTCTAAGAGCACTAGGGCATCTCCCTTGACTGGTCCAAGCTCTTCCTCGACGCTGGCTAGCTTCCAAGGTGCCCAGGGACGCGTGTCTTCGCCCATGCCAGGAATCTCCGAGGTGCTCCTGAGCTCTCTGTCTCTCTCTCTCCCTCCCCCTCTCTTATCTCCTCTCCCTGAGCCCCTCTGGCTCCCACTCAGCTCCTCCCCTCCCAACAATCTCCTGAGCTCCCTCTCCTACTCTCGAGCTCTCTCCCCTCCTCCGTGGACGGCTATGGCCGAAGCTATCCGCCGGGAGCAGCTCCAAATCTGGGTAGCCCCGCCTCCCTCCCTCTCCTTCGAAGCTCACCGAGGATCCGAGTCCCTCCGCGGAACCTCCCTGTGGTCCCCACTCCCTCCCATCACCGTAGAACCCCTGCCACGACCACCCACTGGCCGGCCCGCCGCGGCCAAGCCCCGCTCGCCCCGGTGGTTCCCCGGCGGGAATGGGACCCCGGGCGGGTGCGGCTCGATACCCCGAGTGCTCCGGTGGCCAGGCCGGCAGGAATGGGGCCTTGTGGCACCGGATACTCGTCGGGCATCCCCTGCCTCCCTGCGGCGGGAGTTTGAAAACGACCTGGCCAACGGGGCCCGCCTGCCAGCGACCCAAACGTCGGGCCGCCCCTGTTAAGTGGTCGCGCCCTTCCTCTTTTGCGTATCCCCGCGCGAGAGACATACCCCCGAAAGTGCGCCTCCTGCATGGCCTCCCCCGCTCACCAGGTCGAGCCAATGGGCCGGCCCACCTCCTCCTCAGCGCCAGTGGGCGCAGTATAAGCTCTCGTAGAAAACCCCTTTTTACCGCCTTTATTTGATCAGTAGACTTAAAAAAATACTTTATAAATTCATTTTAACTCGAAATTGGTTGATGCAAATTCCCACAGGTTCCTAAAATCAAGGCTATCCAAATATGTGCTTTGCACATGTTTCCAATCAACTTCTCTACTATGTTATTATTCAAAAACAAATCTAAATACTCCTAGCCTCCCCTTTCAAAATTCCTATAGCACTCGAATATACTCCAAATGGAGTGATTCCAAATTCTAGGGTCTTCTAATATCCTATCCTATTTTCGAAGACTTAGTCAACATTTTTGTATGGTATATTTCTGCTGCAATAAATAAATAGCTCCCTTTTCCTATTTATCCAGTATTGGAAAATCCCTAGAATATTCACCTCAACTCCAAATCCAGTGAAACAACTTTCTAAATGTTTCTAAAATTGTTCTCTGTTAAATGAGTGCCTCCACTCATTTTTATCATAATATTTTCTGTAGGCTTCTTTTAAGATCACCTATTCCTCCATTATCCATTCAAAAATCCCTAATGGTCCAATTCTCCTCTAGCAAGCTTCAGGTATTTTTCTTATGACCACATAGGTCCAAGCAAAATATAACTTCCATTTTTACAGCACTTTTATTTATGCTTGCTATGTGGCTTATTGTGTTTGTTTCCGACGATAGTTGATGGAGTAGACGGAGTACTCGGAGTTGGATCGGACCTCGTAGACCCCGAGAACTTATGAGAGCAAAGGCAAGCAGCCCTTTGACCATGTCTGAGCATATGTTATATTGCATGCTAAGTAGCACAAATATTCCGTTGCATATGATCATAATATCAGTAAATCATTGAAGTGATGTTACCGAAGGCTCCTCCAGAGCACTTGGATTTTGAGCATGATCCTACCACCTATGAGGATCACGCTAATATCATGTTGACAAGTAGAGCTAAGCATAATAGTAGCATGAGCATGATGATGGTATAAATCAAAGGTTTTTGAAAACCCCGTCGGGTGCCCCTAATGCCCGAGGGTGATGATGAGTTAGGTGGCCACTTTTGGTGAAGTGGTGCACCCGGTATTTTGGTGTGAGTGGTTTCGAAAATGGGAATAGATTTATGATGTGTCTACCATCCCAACCTTACATGTGCGACCACGTTACCCCTTTATGGGACGGGGCTTTGTTGATTACTCTGGTCAGTGCTAGCAAAGAGCCACATTAATAGTGGCGGGAGTGATGTGCGGTGACTCTCGTGACGGGGTCGTGCCAGGTAGGACGACTATGCCGTTTCAAGTGTTCCGGGCACACCGTTGGTCTCCGCATGGATGATACTGTCTAGAGTTAGTGCTCGTAAGACGTACATCATGTGGGCTGGGTACCAATCGAGTGGACCTCTTTGTCTATTATCTTTAGGGGAGAGGCATTGATCGGGAACCTACCTCGGGTATGTTTTATACCGCGAGTCGTGGATGACTCGGAAGTTTCCCGGATTTCATGGGTACAACGTACAACCTCTATAGAGTGAAAAACTATTCGAATAGCCATGTCCACGGTCAAGGACAGTTGGGTAATCCTGCTGAAACTACGTACAGTCGTTTCCGCATAAACCAAGTGTGAGTGTGTGTCTGTTTAATGGTGTTATCTGAGAAAGAGTTGATATGACCATGTTTCGTGATTTGGAATATCGGGTGAACCAAGAGTGTTCAGTCCACAACAAATATGTTGATATCTATAACATGTTCTTCTAAATACCATATAGCTTATGTTGCATATCCATCTATGATCATGTTTATTTACAGTTAACTTGCTATCCACCAAATACTACATATTACTTGTTACCATACCAACTGCATTATCCATATCATGGGCTGTTTGCGAGTACATTCAATGTACTCATTGGCTTGCCACTGGTTATTTCATTGACCAGGTATGAGAGAACATGATATGGTGAAGAGTAACTTGGTGACATTCCTGCGAGCGAGGATGCTTCATAGTCAGAATGCCTGTAGGTTAAGGCTGATGGCATGGGTTCCCGCTTTCGACCAATATTTCCGCTATTGGTCGTGTTTGGTGTGTTGACCCTCAAGGCCTATATATGTAAGACTTGATCGCAACTGTCATTTATTGTATGAAACGGTATGTATGTATGTAAGACTCTTGTTATTTAGTTTCTGTGTGTTCGGTGAGCATTGATCTCTGGGCTCGGTGAGCATGTTCATTTGGCAATCTCGACCCATAAGTCGGGGTCCCCAGAATGTGAGAGCTGTCTAGCGATTTGGCCCGGATGCGAGAATCAGTCGCAGTGTTGTAAGCCGCCTTGGTCATGTGGACGTGAGAGTTGGCCGCATCGTTGTAAGCCGTCTTGGTCACGCGGACGTGAGAGTTAGCTGCGTCATTGTAAGTCGTATTGGTCGCGCAGACGTGAGAGTTGGCGTGTCATTGTAAGCCGTCTTGGTCGCGCATATGTGAGAGTTGGCCGCGCCATTGTAAGACGGTGTGAACGCATGAGTCGATGGCGGCGTTGTGAGCCAGTGCGAACGCACGAGGCGGCTGCAGCGCTGCTGATGTTGGTCAGGCTTCGTGCACGCAATATAATGCCACCATTGTAAACAATAGTCGTGCATAAAAATATTACATGCGGGAGTAATTGTTCTAGGATAAATGATATGTACTAAAATAGATAGAAAACATAGCACGTGATGTATTTTTCTGGAAATTATCAGTCGCAGGATTGATGATCATCGGGGTGAAGTTGAAGTCAACCGTGGGTGAGTCAGAAATACTCGCAACAATTGGCGCTTGTGCTTTGATTAATTTCGAGATGGTCACATCTGATTTGCTTCGGTTTGACCATCTATTGTAATTTGTCGATCTTCCTTCAAAACCTCGTACCAATCTTGTTGACACAATGTTGCACTGATTTCTTAAAAACTATCAATGCTTTTTTTATGTTTGATGAGTCGGTCAGACTTGTCTCGTATATAGCAGACGCAAAGATTGTGTGTTGAAATTTTCAGCAAACCGGCCCGCCCCTCTTTAATAAGAGGCTGTGGGCAAATAGGGTGTGTAATATGTGGTTGTGGGCAAAGAGGGTGTCTAATATGTCTATCTCTAATGACTTGAACATGTCCCTCTTCGGTAGCCTTACCCCTACTTATATAGGTGGAAATGCTAGGTTTTACATGTAGAGTCCTACTAGGAATAGGACTTGGAATAGTCTCTCTTCAATCCTAATTCGGGCCTTGTTTCCTTATCGGGGGAGTCTTTCCTCTTCTTGGGCCGTCTTTGTGAGTCGGCCCTCCCATGAGCCGCCTTCTGGTCGGTTGGGTCTTTGTCGTTGGTCTGAGTCGCTTGTCGGGTGATGTCCGAGTCGCCCGCCAAGTGACTCATGAGTCGCCAGTGACTCGCCAAGTCCTAGTAGGGTCATACATCAAGCTGGGTTACACCTAGGGGTATATCCACGACAGTATGGTTTTGTGAGTGCAAATATATTTTTGTTCCATCCTAAAACCTCCATATCTTTTCTCTATGGTTTTTGCAAAGTGGTTGTTTTATTATAATATAAAATGATTTTTTGCGAGCGAGTGAGAGAGTGCCCAGCCGTTTGGGCCCTTGCTTCCCCGCAGCGGCCCAGTTAGCAGCAGCAGCCCAGCTCCCCACACGACCCGGGTTTGATTCCCCTCGTGTGCATATTAACCCCCTTTTTCTGAAGTGTGTAGAGCCACTAACATTGGGCCCAGGGCCCGCATGTCACCCCCTCTGAGGCCTTGGTGTGTATGCTAGTGGGCCTTTTTTATATTTTGTTTATTGTGTTTTTTTTCTGTTATAAGTTCTTTCCTTTTAGGTTAAGTTCCAGATTCGTCCATATCCAAATCTGGCAGTTTCCATTTAGGGATATGCCAAGTTTGGCATATACTATGTTATAGGAAGCTCTTGTAATTTCAAATGTAATTTGTGTGAGATTTATCTACCATAACATATGAGTGTGATATATTATTTTGGGTGAATGCATTAGTGGCATTTTATCATTTGAGCAAATTGGTGAAAACATTATTTTGTGGTAAGATGCCATTTTGTTATTTTTGGTTGAATTAATCCTTGCACTATTTGGTAAACTTGTCAACATGAAAGTAGTAGTGTTTTGATGGTACTAGGCCCTGGTATTTGTGGTTGCCATGTAAAGCTTGTGGATTTGTGGGTTTCTTGCTATAAACATGTCATCTCATTAACACTGTGTTTGTGATATGTGAAATATGACTAAGTGTGAAAACTGACTCAAGTTGCTATGTTTCCATGATGGTTGCCATGCTTGTATTTGCTCTTTGTACTGGTACTTTGGTGTAATTTAGAGAGGTTGTTGCCCTCTGTAAGATGGTGCCATCACCTTGCTAAATACGTTTTGCATATTAGCTATTATTCCTGTCAAACATGCTATTATGTTGTAATTTTTTTTGAAATTAGACTAAGTTTGAGAGTGTGATGTTATTATCAAGCGATGTATAGAGGATGCTACCATGAATTTTGCGCAGTTTCAGCTCATGCTTAGTGGGAGTGATTTGTCATAGTTCTTGGCCTCTATCACCTTGTCAAGCTTCATGCCATGAAAGTTGCTGTGGAGTAGAATTTTATTGCTGCCAAGAGGCTATCATGTTAAAAACTGCAAGTGTAAACTGAGATTTCACTAAGTCCTAATCTGTGATATTTCTTGCCATGTTGAGAGCTTGTTCCATTGATTTATGAACATATCCATGGTGATATTAGCTAGGGATAATTGTACTCTTTGTTAGCTTCGTATTCATGTCTTGGTTGAACTTGTTGAGTGGCCATAGTTGATAGTTTCCACATGAACAAAGTGGTACGATGCCATTTGTGGACAAATTGGTAGTACAATTGTTTTGTGTCCTCCTTTGTTTTGCATGTATTTTAGGTCTATTTCACCTAAAATTACTTGACCAATCCAGTGGCATACTTGGACTACCAAGAACTTGCCCACACCCTCTCTCAAATGTTGTTTAGTCATTGTTGCCTTCTGTACCTTGTTTTGTGAATTCCAAGAGATCCGTGGCTCGGTTTGCGGCGTTCCTTATATGCTTTTGCACTGTTTTCTCATGTTGAATCCAGTATTGCCATGTTCATGCATGCCCAGATAAATAATCTTGAGGATCTGTTCAGAATGGTAACAACTTCATAAATGCATGAGAAAGATGACTAGTTTAGCATTGCCATGCTCCTTTCATACCATACTCATGCATCATGTTCTTTGAAGCATTATACCGTTTTGGTTGTGTTGGGGAACGTCGCATGGGAAACAAAAAATTTCCTATGCGCACGAAGACCTATCATGGTGATGTCCATCTACGAGAGGGGATGTGTGATCTACGTACCCTTGTAGACCTATCATAGTGAACGCGGTTGATGTAGTGGAACGTCCTCACGTCCCTCGATCCGCCCCGCGAACTATCCCGCGAACAGTCCCACGATCTAGTGCCGAACGGACGGCACCTCCGCGTTCAGCACACGTACAGCTCGACGATGATCTCGGCCTTCTTGATCCAGCAAGAGAGACGGAGAGGTAGAAGAGTTCTCCGGCAGCATGACGGCGCTCCGGAGGTTGGTGATGATCTCGTCTCAGCAGGGGTCCGCCCGAGCTCCGCAGAAACGCGATCTAGAGGTAAAACCTTGGAGATATGTGGTCGGGCTGCCGTGGCAAAAGTTGTCTCAAATCAGCCCTAAAACCCCACTATAGATAGGAGGAGGAGGGGGGAGACTTGCCTTGGGGTCCAAGGACTCCCAAGGGAGTCGGCCGAGCCAAGGGGGAAGGTCTCCCCCTCCCAAACCGAAATCTACTTGGTTTGGAAGGTGGAGTCCTTCTTCCCTTTCCCACCTCCTTCTCTTTTTTTTCCTTTTCTCTTTGATTTTTCTTCCAATGCGCATAGGGCTCTTTTGGGATGTCCCACCAGACCACTAAGGGCTGGTGCGCCACCCCCAAGGCCTATGGGCTTCCCCGGGGTGGGTTGCCCCCCCGGTGAACTCCCGGAACCCATTCGTCATTCCCGGTACATTCCCGGTAACTCCGAAAACCTTCCAGTAATCAAATGAGGTCATCCTATATATCAATCTTCGTTTCCGGACCATTCCAGAAACCCTCGTGACGTCCGTTATCTCATCCGGGACTCCGAACAACATTCGGTAACCAACCATATAACTCAAATACGCATAAAACAACGTCGAACCTTAAGTGTCCAGACCCTGCGGGTTCGAGAACTATGTAGACATGACCCGAGAGACTCCTCGGTCAATATCCAATAGCGGGACCTGGATGCCCATATTGGATCCTACATATTCTACGAAGATCTTATCGTTTGAACCTCAGTGCCAAGGATTCATATAATCCCGTATGTCATTCTCTTTGTCCTTCGGTATGTTACTAGCACGAGATTCGATCATCAGTATCCGCATACCTATTTCAATCTCGTTTACCGGCAAGTCTCTTTACTCGTTCTATAATACAAGATCCCGCAACTTACACTAAGTCACATTGCTTGCAAGGCTTGTGTGTGATGTTGTATTACCGAGTGGGCCCCGAGATACCTCTCCGTCACACGGAGTGACAAATCCCAGTCTCGATCCATACTAACTCAACGAACACCTTCGGAGATACCTGTAGAGCATCTTTAGAGTCACCCAGTTACGTTGCGACGTTTGATACACACAAAGCTTTCCTCCGGTGTCCGTGAGTTATATGATCTCATGGTCATAGGAACAAATACTTGACACGTAGAAAACAGTAGCAACAAAATGACACGATAAACATGCTACGTCTATTAGTTTGGGTCTAGTCCATCACATGATTCTCCTAATGATGTGATCCCGTTATCAAGTAACAACACTTGCCTATGGCCAGGAAACCTTGGCCATCTTTGATCAACGAGCTAGTCAACTAGAGGCTTACTAGGGACAGTGTTTTGTCTATGTATCCACACAAGTATTGTGTTTCCAATCAATACAATTATAGCATGGATAATAAACGATTATCATGAACAAAGAAATATAATAATAACTAATTTATTATTGCCTCTAGGGCATATTTCCAACAGTCTCCCACTTGCACTAGAGTTAATAATCTAGTTCACATCACCATGTGATTCCAACGAATCCAACACCCATATAGTTATGGGGTCTGATCACGTCTTGCTCGTGAGAGAGGTTTTAGTCAACGGTTCTGAAACTTTCAGATCCGTGCGTTCTTTACAAATCTTTATGTCATCTTATAGATGCTGCTACTACGTGCTATTCGGAAATGCTCCAAATATCTACTCTACTATACGAATTCGTTTCACTACTCATAGTTATTCGGATTAGTGTCAAACCTTGCATCGACGTAACCCTTTACGACGAACTCTTCAACCACCTCCATAATCGAGAAAAATTCCTTAGTCCATGAGTTACTAAGGATAAATTTTGACCACTGCTAGTGATTCAATCATGGATCACTCTCTGTACCTCTCAACAGACTTTGAGTCAAGGCACACATGAGGTGTGGTACCCAGCATGGCATACTTCAGATTCTACAGCCAAGGCCTAGAAGACGACCTTCGTCTATTCTCTTTATTCTATCGTGGTCGGGTTTTGAGTCTTACTCAAATCCACACCTTACAACACAATCAAGAACTCCTTCTTTGCTGATCTATTTTGAACTCCTTCAAAAACTTGTCAAGGCATGCATCTTGTTGAAACTTCCATTAAGCGCTTTCGATCTATCTCCATAGATCTTTGATGCTCAACGTTCAAGTAGCACAATCCAGGTACTCCTTTGAAAACTCCTTTCAAACAACCTTGTATGGTTTACAGAAATTCTACATTACTTCTGATCCACAATATGTCAACCACATATACTCATCAGAAATTCTATAGTGCTCCCACTCACTTCTTTGGAAATACAAGTTTCTCATAAACCTTGTACAAACCCAAAATCTTTGATCATCTCATCAAAGTGTATATTCCAACTCCGAGATGCTTGCAAAAGTCCATTGAAGGATCGCTGGAGCTTGCATACCTGCTAGTATCTTTAGGATCGACAAAACCTCCTGGTTGTATCACATACAATGTTTGCTCAAGGAAACCATCGAGGAAACAATGTTTTGACATCCTATGTGCAATATTTCATAAATAATGCAGCAACTACTAACATAATTCTAACAGACTTTTAGCATCGCTACGAGTGAGAAAGTCTCATCATAGTCAACTGTTTGATCTTGTCGGAAACATCTTTGCGACAAGTCGAGCTTTTCTTAATAGTGACTTATCACCATCATCGTCTGTCTTCCTTTTAAAGATCCATCGTTACTCAATAGTCCTATGACCATCAAGTAGTTCTTCCAAAGTATACACTTTGTTTTCATACATGGATCCTCTCTCGGATTTCATGGCCTCCAGCCATTTGTCGGAATCCGGGCCCACCATTGCTTTCTCCATAACTCGTAGGTTCACTCTTTCTCAACAACATGACGTCCAAGACAGGGTTTCCGTACCATTCTGTAGTAGTATGCGACCTTGTCAACCTACGAGGCTTGTAGTAACTTGATCCGATGCTTGATGATACTATCATTAGCTTCCACTTCAATTGGTGTAGGCGCCACAGGAACAATTTCCTGCGCCCTGCTACACACTGGTTGAAGTGATGGTTCAGTAACCTCATCAAGTTCTACTACCCTCCCACTCAATTCTTTCGAGAGAAACCTTTCCTTGAGAAAGGATCCGTTTCTAGATACAAACACTTTGCTTTCGGATCTGAGATAGGAGATGTACCCAACTGTTTTGGATATCCTATGAAGATGCATTTTTTCGCTTTGGGTTCGAGCTTATCAGACTGAAACTTTTTCACATAAGTGTCAAAGCCCCAAACTTTCAAGAAACGACAATTTAGATTTCTCTAAACCTTAGTCTATACTGTGTCATCTCAACGGAAATGCGCGGTGCCCTATTTTAAAGTGAATGCGGTTGTCTCTAATGCATAACCCATAAACAATAGTGGTAATTCGACAAGAGACATCATAGCATGTACCATACCAAATAGTGCGTGGCTATGACGTTCAGACACATCATCACACTATGATGTTCCAGGTGGCATGAACTGTGAAACAATTTCCACATTGTCTTAACTGCGTACCAAAACTCGTAACTCAGATATTCATTTCTATGATCATATCGTAGACAGTTTATCCTCTTGTTACGACGAACTTCACTCTGAAACGGAATTGAACTTTTCAATATTTCAGACTTATGATTCATTAAGTAAATACTCCTGTATCTACTCAAATCGTCAGTGAAGTAAGAACATAATGATATCCACTGCGTGCCTCAGCACCCATTGGACTGCATACATCAAAATGTATCACTTCCAACAAGTTACTATCTTGTTTCATCTCAATGAAAAACAAGGCCTTGCTCATGTGGTATGATTTGCATGTCACTAGTGATTCAAAAACAAGTGAGTATAAATATCCATCAGCATGGAGCCTCTTCATGCAATTTATACCAACATGACTCAAGCGGCAGTGCCACAAGTAAGTGGTACTATCATCATTACCTCGTATCTTTTGGCACCAATATTATAAACATGTGTAACACTACGATCGAGATTCAATAAACCATTGAAGGTGATTATTCAAGGAAATAGAGTAACCATTATTCTCTTTAAATGAATAATCATATTGCAATAAACACGGTCCAATCATGTTCATGCTTAACGCAAGCACCAAATAACAATTATTTAGGTTTAACACCAATCCCGATGGTAGAGGGAGTGTGCGACGTTTGATCATATCAACCTTGGAAACACTTCCAACACGTATCGTCACCTCGCCTTTAGCTAGTCTCCGTTTATGCCGTAGCTTTCATTTCGTGTTACTAATCACTTAGCAACCGAACCGGTATCCAATACCCTCGTGCTACTAGGAGTACTAGTAAAGTACACATCAACATCATTTATATCAAATATACTTCTTTCGACTTTTGCCATCCTTCTTATCTACCAAGTATCTAGAGTTACTCCGCCTCAGTGACTGTTCCCCTCATTACAGAAGCACTTAGTCTCAGGTTTGGGTTTAATCTTGGGTCTCTTCATTAGTGTAGCAACTGTTTTGCTGTTTCACGAAGTATCCCTTCAAGCCCTTGCCTTTCTTGAAACTTAGTGGTTTTACTAACCATCAACTGTTGATGCCCCTTCTTGATTTCTACTTTCGCAGTGTCAAACATCGCGAATCGCTCAAGGATCATTGTATCTATCCTTGATATGTTATAGTTCATCACGAAGCTCTCACAGCTTGGTGGCAGTGACTTTGGAGAACCATCACTATCTTATCTGGAAGATTAACTCCCACTTGATTCAAGCGATTGTCGTACTCAGACAATCTGAGCACACGCTCAACGATTGAGCTTTTCTCCTTTACTTTGTGGAAAACGAATCTTGTCGGAGGTCTCGTACCTCTTAACAAGGGCACAAGCATGAAATCATAATTTATCTCTTTTAGAACATCTCTTATGTTCCGTGACATTTCAAAACGTTTTCGGCGCCTTGCTTCTAAGCCATTAAGTATTTTGCACTGAACTATCGTGTAGTCATCAGAAACGTGTATGTGGGATGTTCACAGCATCCACAGACGACGCTCGAGGTGCAGCACACCGAGTGGTGCATTAAGGACATAAGCCTTCTGTGCAGCAACGAGGACAATCCTGGCTTTTACAGAGTCAGTCTGCAAAGTTTGCTACTATCAATTTTCAACTAAATTTTCTCTAGGAACATATAAAAACAGTAGAGCTATAGCGCAAGCTACATCATAATTCGCAAAGACCATTAGACTATGTTCATGACAATTAGTTCAATTAATCATATTAGTTAAGAACTCCCACTCAAAAAGTACATCTCTCTAGTCATTTGAGTGGTACATGATCCAAATCCACTATCTCAAGTCCGATCATCACGTGAGTCGAGAATAGTTTCAGTGGTAAGCATCTCTATGCTACTCATATCAACTATACGATTCATGCTCGACCTTTCGGTCTCATGTGTTCCGAGGACATGTCTGCACATGCTAGGCTCGTCAAGCTTAACCCGAGTGTTCTGCGTGTGCAACTGTTTTGCACCCGTTGTATGTGAACGTTGAGTCTATCACACCCGATCATCACGTGGTGTCTCGAAACGAAGAACTGTCACAATGGTGCACAGTCGGGGAGAACACAATTTCGTCTTGAAATTTTAGTGAGAGATCACCTCATAATGCTACCGTCGTTCTAAGCAAGATAAGGTGCAAAAAGGATTAACATCACATGCAATTCATAAGTGACATGTATGGCCATCATCATGTGCTTCTTGAGCTCCATCACCAAAACACCGGCACGATCTTTTTGTCACTGGCGTCACACCATGATCTCCATCATCATGATCTCCATCAACGTGCCGCCATCGGGGTTGTCGTGCTACTCATGCTATTACTACTAAAGCTACATCCTAGCAAAATAGTAAACACATCTGCAAGCACAAACGTTAGTTTAAAGATAACCCTATGGCTCCTGCCGGTTGCCGTACCATCGACGTGCAAGTCGATATTAACTATTGCAACATGATCATCTCATACATCCAATATATCACATAACATCGTTGGCCATATCACATCACAAGCATACCCTGCAAAAACAAGTTAGACGTCCTCTAATTTTGTTGTTGCATGTTTTACGTGGTGACCATGGGTATCTAGTAGGATCGCATCTTACTTACGCAAACACCACAACGGAGATATATGAGTTGCTACTTAACCTCATCCAAGGACCTCCTCGGTCAAATCCGATTCAACTAAAGTTGGAGAAACTGACACCCGCCAGTCATCTTTGAGCAACAGAGTTACTCGTAGCGATGAAACCAGTCTCTTGTAAGCGTACGAGTAATGTCGGTCCGAGCCGCTTTGATCCAACAATACCACAAAATCAAGAAAAGACTAAGGAGGGCAGCAAAACGCATATCACCGCCCACAAAAACTTTTGTGTTCTACTCAATAAAACATCTATGCATGAACGTAGCTCATGATGCTACTGTTGGGGAACGTCGCATGGGAAACAAAAAATTTCCTACGCGCACGAAGACCTATCATGGTGATGTCCATCTACGAGAGGGGATGTGTGATCTACGTACCCTTGTAGACCGCACAGCAGAAGCGTTAGTGAATGCGGTTGATGTAGTGGAATGTCCTCACGTCCCTCGATCCGCCCCGCGAACTATCCCGCGAACAGTCCCACGATCTAGTGCCGAACGGACGGCACCTCCGCGTTCAGCACACGTACAACTCGACGATGATCTCGGCCTTCTTTATCCAGCAAGAGAGACAGAGAGGTAGAAGAGTTCTCCGGCAGCATGACGGCGCTCCGGAGGTTGGTGATGATCTCGTCTCAGCAGGACTCTGCCCGAGCTCCGCAGAAACGCGATCTAGAGGTAAAACCGTGGAGATATGTGGTCGGGCTGCCGTGGCAAAAGTTGTCTCAAATCAGCCCTAAAACCCCACTATATAGAGGAGATGGAGGGGGGAGATTTGCCTTGGGGTCCAAGGACTCCCAAGGGAGTCGGCCGATCCAAGGGGGAAGGTCTCCCCCTCCCAAACCGAAATCTACTTGGTTTGGAAGGTGGAGTCCTTCTTCCCTTTCCCACCTCCTTCTCTTTTTTTTCCTTTTCTCTTTGATTTTTCTTCCAATGCGCATAGGGCTCTTTTGGGATGTCCCACCAGCCCACTAAGGGCTGGTGCGCCACCCCCAAGGCCTATGGGCTTCCCCGGGGTGGGTTGCCCCCCGGGTGAACTCCCGGAACCCATTCGTCATTCCCGGTACATTCCCGGTAACTCCGAAAACCTTCCGGTAATCAAATGAGGTCATCCTATATATCAATCTTCGTTTCCGGACCATTCCGGAAACCCTCGTGACGTCCGTGATCTCATCCGGGACTCCGAACAACATTCGGTAACCAACCATATAACTCAAATACGCATAAAACAACGTCGAAACTTAAGTGTGCAGACCCTGCGGGTTCGAGAACTATGTAGACATGACCCGAGAGACTCCTCGGTCAATATCCAATAGCGGGACCTGGATGCCCATATTGGGTCCTACATATTCTACCAAGATCTTATCGTTTGAACCTCAGTGCCAAGGATTCATATAATCCCGTATGTCATTCCCTTTGTCCTTCGGTATGTTACTTGCCCGAGATTCGATCGTCAGTATCCGCATACCTATTTCAATCTCGTTTACGGGCAAGTCTCTTTACTCGTTCTATAATACAAGATCCCACAACTTACACTAAGTCACATTGCTTGCAAGGCTTGTGTGTGATGTTGTATTACCGAGTGGGCCCCGAGATACCTCTCCGTCACACGGAGTGACAAATCCCAGTCTCGATTCATACTAACTCAACGAACACCTTCGGAGATACCTGTAGAGCATCTTTATAGTCACCCAGTTACGTTGTGACGTTTGATACACACAAAGCATTCCTCCGGTGTCCGTGAGTTATATGATCTCATGGTCATAGGAACAAATACTTGACACGCAGAAAACAGTAGCAACAAAATGACACGATCAACATGCTACGTCTATTAGTTTGGGTCTAGTCCATCACATGATTCTCCTAATGATGTGATCCCGTTATCAAGTAACAACAGTTGCCTATGGCCAGGAAACCTTGGACATCTTTGATCAACGAGCTAGTCAACTAGAGGCTTACTAGGGATAGTGTTTTGTCTATGTATCCACACAAGTTTTGTTTTTCCAATCAATACAATTATAGCATGGATAATAAACGATTATCCTGAACAAAGAAATATAATAATAACTCATTTATTATTGCCTCTAGGGCATATTTCCAATAGGTTGTTCATTGGTTGTGTATTTTCTTTTGTGTAGCATCAGGTGCTGAGAACGAGTGCAAGGATCTTGTTGAGTATGTTCCTGAAGAGCAAGAATTGTACCCATCACAAGAAGTACAAGGCAAGATGACCATGACATTGATATCGTTTCTACTTTTGTTGTTCTTAGACGACTCGTTTCCTTTGCGATTTATCGCTGCCTACCACATGAATATCAAGCCTCCAGACATTGCCATGAAAGCCTCTAACCCTACACATCCTAGCAAACATTGATTGGCTAAGTAGCGCTTGCTCAAACCATCATATAGCTAGCATTGTTAGTTGTAGGTGCAGGATGATCCATGTGTTAACATGGGCCTTTGAATACCATCTTATTATGCTATTTAATTTAATGCACCTATATACTTGGTAAAGGGCTTAAGGCTTGGTTCTTTGCTCAGTGTTTTGTTCTGCTTTTGTCGCCCTAGTTTTGGTTACCAGTGTTATGTTCCATAACTGAGCTCTCCTAACACGCTTGGGGTTGTTATGGGGACCTCCTTGATAACTCGTTTTGGTGTTAAAACTTGTCTCGCAAGACCCAACATTGGTTTTACATTTTATAATCAACTTAATAAAAAGCATAGTGATAGCTACCCCGAGGATAATTAACCAACCCCCAGGCCAGTGCTCCTCCGTAGTGTTGGTCCGAACAAAGCCACTTGCATTCTTGGGGCAACTCAAGTTCTTTTGGCTATCATCCACTATGCATAGAAGGTTGTGTCTTGAGAACGAGATACGCGGCTCTTATCAGGTTTGTCGACACGCCTGGTGGTCTTGCTGCACTTGTTTTTAGCTTCCCGATATATCTTGTGCATCGGGATTCCGAGGATACTTTGGGCAATCTCAAGGTTGAGGTTTTCCACTAAGGTATCTGAGGAGATGATCGGTTTTCTGTGGTCGAGGCTTCCTATGCCGCTTGTGGTGATTTTAGATGGACTAGTTGGAGCACCCCTACAGGGTTAATATCTTTTGAAAAGTTGTGTCCATGGTTATGTGGCAACTTGGAAACCTTGTTTAACATCCGGTTATAGATAACTTGAAGTAAACTTAACTAAAATATGCCAACTATGTGCGTAGTCGTGACTGTCTCTTTTGCGAGCTTCTTCTCCGATCAACGACATGGTGGGGTTATGACTAACGTAAGTAGGTCTTCAGGATCACTTAGTGATCATTAATTAGCTCATGTCCATCATGCGTAGACCACTCACTTTACATTACGTTCTCGTAAGTTAGCCACCATATATGCTTAGTGCTGCTGCAACCTCAACACTTAACCTTACCACACCCAATAACTTGGTTAGTTCCGTTATCATGGTCGCAAGATTGCAGTGTCCTTGTGGCTCACAGATTAGTACAACATGAGAGGTCCAGGTACCGTAGATCCAGAGGCATTTGACGCTTCCCAGGTTCAGTGCGAGTTCGACGAAGGCAGTGGGCGCATGTACGTGACGTACCCCGACGATTAGACGACCATGGTCGTCTCCTAGGCTAGCCAGACAGAGTCATTGCATTTTATCATTTGTTTTGTTCATAGTCGGACCCTGTCTTCTGCATGGTTGAAATAAATGTTGGGTGGCTAGTAACTTAACTTGTGGCGAGTGTAAGCCAATCCATATACTCATCTCTTAACTTAACCATGTGAAACCATGTAATGGTTCATATGAAACCATGTGTGCTTGTTGTTTGTTTTTGTTGTTTGTATCTTGATGCAAGTCGTGCTTTTACCTTAGGCAACACATAAGCGACTACATCACCTATCTTATGTTAATGTTATGTGTTCGGTATTTCGACCTTTGTTTTATCACACTTTCACTATAGCAACCACCTTAGGCATGCTTTCCTCTTATTGCTTATGTCTCTCGTCTATTCTAGTTGTTTGACTTGGCTGCTCCAAACAGGATGGTGACAGCAACCCGCACCAGCACTTTCGGCAACCCCAGCACTGCCAGCTCTAGCCAGCAGCCGGGGGCTGGTGGGTGTGCTCAGGCTGGAGATCACCAGGAGCAACCACGAGGCGACATTCCCCCACCACCACTTCCACCAGAGAACATGACCATATTTCAGTTTCTCCAATTTCTCCGGGAGGAAGGCCAAGCCAACTCTGCTGCTATGCAACAGATGGCTCAAGTCCTGGTGAACAACGAGTAGCAAGGTGGGAATGGTGATGGCCGCTCCACTCTGTTGGGATTCATGAGTAATTTGTCCCCAAACTTCACTCAGACTGCTAAACCTTTGGATGCGGATCACTGGATCCGCACCATCGAGGACCTCCTTGCATTGGTCAACTGCAATGAGGACCATGAGAAGGTTCTTAATGCCTCTCACTACCACATAAGTACGGCCAAAGCTTGGTGCGATGGATTCAAGGTCATGCAAGGAGATCGTGTGATCACCTGGGCTGATTTCAACAAAGGATTCCGCATGACCCACATTCCTTTGGGAATCATGGCAATAAAGAAGCAGGAATTCCGAGCGTTGCAGCAAGGAAGTGGCTCTGTTAAGGAGTACATGCAGAAGTTCAAACTCTTGATGAGGTATGCCCTTGGAGATCTTAGCATAGAGTCCGCCAAGATAGAACACTTCATGGAAAGGCTCCAGTAAACCCTGTAGTATCTGCTTGTCATTTGTGACTATCAGAATTTCTTTTACCTAATGAACAAGGCCATCATGCTCGAAGACAAGGGTTGTGCCATGCAAGACACTCGCAAGAGCAAGATGATCAGCAAGGGTAGTTCCAGTAACCACAAGCTGCACCCAGGCAGACAGCTCGAGCTAGGCCAACCTATCAGTCTCAGTAAGCCAGGACTCATGCACCTTATCCGAGCTACCAACCTCAGCAGTATGTCAACCCTAGGCCATCATACAACAACCCCAATAAAAACACTGGTGGCAAGGCCAACAACTATGGGCAGATCACTTGCTTTTGCTATGGTCAACCTGGGCATATCTCTCACCAATGCCCCAATAGGAATCCCAATGCATCGCGCCCCAATGCGCCAAACCAGGGTCAAGGCCATGGAGCGCCGCCAAGGAAAAAAACTCCCCGCAACCATACCAACAAAGGCAATGGTCGTGTGAATCACGTCACCATAGAGGAGGCGTGGGAAGTCTCGGGTGTTATACTGGGTACATTCCTTGTCAACTCAACCCAAGCAACCAATCTGTTTGATTGTGGTGCTCCACACTCTTTTCTGACCTAGAAGTTTACACTAGAGAGTGGTATGAAACCTACGTCCCTGGGTAGTCATGTTTTTATACAAAGTCCGGGTTCAGTTTTGAGGTGAAAGATAGGATGTACAGGAGCTGTGATCAACATCAATGGGGTAGACTTCCTAGCAGATCTTATCATCTTCAAGTCGCAAGGCTTGGATGTGATCCTTGGCATGGATTGGTTGACCAAGCACCAAGCCTTGTTAGACTGTGCCAAGCGGACTATTACCATGACCAATAGCCAAGGAGTTGAAGTCGAGTATGTTCCCAACCCTACCTCCTCTCAAGCCCCTCACGTCAATTGTTTGTCGGGAATTGAGTTGGATAAAGTTCTAGTGGTATGTGAATACCCAGATATCTTTCCCGATGAGCTGCCCAGAATACGTCCTCACCGCGACATTGAGTTCACTATTGAGCTAATGCACGGAGCAAGACCCATCTATACAATGCCCTATAGAATGGTGAAAGGACGTGGATGTCGCCTAGAGGGGGGGGGTGAATAGGCGCTTTAAAATAATTACGATTTAGGCTTGAACAAATGCGGACTAAAACTAACGTTTAATTTGTCAAGCATAAAACCTGAAACAACTAGGCTCACCTATTTGCACCAACAACTTATGCTAAGCAAGATAAACAACTAAGTGATAGCAAGATATATGACAAGAAACAATATGGCTATCACAAAGTATAGTGCATAAGTAAAGGGTTCGGGTAAGAGATAACCGAAGCACGCGGAGACGGCGATGTATCCCGGAGTTCACACCCTTGCGGATTCTAATCTCCATTTGGAGCGGTGTGGAGGCACAATGCTCCCCAAGATGCCCTTAAGGCCACCATAATCTCCTCACGCCCTCGCACAATGCAAGATGTCGTGATTCCACTAAGGGACCCTTGAGGGCGGTCACCAAACCCGTACAAACAAGGTTGGGGCAATCTCCACAACTTAATTGGAGGCTCCCAACAAAACCACGAAGCTTCACCACAATGGCATATTGTCGGTGCACTAAAGACTCGGGTCTCTAGTGCCCCAGACTTGTGCACGGGCGCAAAGAGCCCCTGACGGCAGGGCATGATAGAGTCCAGACAAGATGCACCCCCAAGATATCCAAGGCGCTAGCAAGTCTGACTTATCGGGAAGACATCCAAGGCCACGTCCGTTTAATGGACGTGATGTACGCACCAAGCACAAGAACCCGGCAAGCCTCCCTCGCCGGGAAGACAGCCGAAACCCCCGGCAAGCTTCCTTGCCGTGACGAAGACCCAAGGCCCCGACAAGCACCCTTGCCGAGATGACGTGGCTAGGCACCGAAGGGCGACCGTCCTTGCCACAGTGCTACCGCCCCCCGAGTTCCAGCGAATTTCGCATGCACCAGTGGGGCGTCCAGGTGTCGAAACACCTGGACACATGTCTTCACCAGCACTTTGCTAACAAGGACAAGACGTGCATTTAATGCACCTAACAGCGGTAGATGGATAAGCACCGCTCTAGATTCACTGTAGCATCTCGTGAACCTACCATCGAGCACTGTAGGCAACCCCTTTGCCTATAAAAGGAGGCCCTTAGCTCATTCACAAGGGGTTAGACTCTTTGGAGATTGGCCAAGAGGACGGTTATCATCACTATAATGAACAACAAAAAAACGCTTAATATGATCAGACGAGCAGGACATAGGGTTTTACGCGTAAGCGGCCCGAACCTGGGTATAAAGGTTTGCCGGGTGTTGATCGTTAGATCTGCTCTTAACGTTGTCTTCCCCGCCCTACGATCACAAGGGTATAATGTTGATCCCCATAGGTGTCGACCTAGCATTGCCGAGATTTTCAACGCGCCAGGTAGGGGGCGGGGGAGAGATGCGTGAATCAGAGAAAACTCAACATCGGCTCCATCAAAGTTTGGGCACTATGACGCATTCCCCCGGAAACGGGGTACCACTATAGACGCCATGTTCTACTACGGCTTCCCAATGTCTGCGCGAGCGCGTTGCTACACGCGCGTGCGAGGAAGGGAGGCGGAGGCTCCAAGAGCAGCATCATTAGGCCGATGCGTCGTTCGGGGGCCAATGCGCAGCTGTCGAGGGCATGCCTGGGAGCTTCACAGAGGCCCCAGGGCATACACCGGCGGATGCACCTCCGTGGAGCGATGCATAGTCGTTGAGGATGCACCATACGGTCCCGAAGCCCCAGCGCACACTCCAGTGCGGGTGTTGCGCCCCTGAGAGCGTCGCATCATCGCCCAAAGACGTGCTCGGGGGCTCCGCAAGAATGGCCTATCAAGAGAAAAGAAAAGGGGTTACACCCTGGCTAGCTCTTTCTCCAAGCGACGACCACGAACTGTCGTCAAGAAGTCCTTGCCGGAGAAGAGACCGCTAGGAGCGTTGATTTCCTACTTGCGGACGGCTCCGACGCCCCGACAAAAGATTCAAGCGCCTCGCAACCACGGCGTGGACAGATAAGTTTTTAAGTTTGATCAGATCTGAAGTAGATATATCCTTTGCTTTTTCCCTTCGAAAGTTTCCAAAGTTTGCGCGTAATAGGACGTTCCCAAAGTTCGGTGCACCTTGTATTTGTTTCAAACTCGTTCAAACGGCCTGAATGGCCACAGAGCACCTTCAAACAGTTGCGAACCTGAACAACAGAGCAAGCAGCTACGTAGCACCCGATTTCGTCTCAAGCTGCGCTTGGTGATTTCCATGGTTGCACCGAACGCGACAAGGATAATTGTCGGTAGTCGCCGGCAAGCTCCCATATTATGAAAAAAACGAATAATACAAATAACGGAATCGAAAAAGGAAAAAATAGTCTTTTTCATTCATATGAATGGATACATTTGGCTTCGCTTACAAAGCGTGGTTGTCGTAACCTAAAGACCATGTCTTTTGACGAGGACCGACCCCCACGGAGGAGTGAAGTTCAAGAAGACAACAAGGCGGACCCCACGGCGCTGTCAGGACCGCCCCCCCTGGGCCGGCATTGAGCGAGAGAGAACGAGACCGCCGCCGACGGGCGTCGCCGGCCCCCCTCCGGCCGAGGTCCGTGGGCGGGGCATGCTACTCCAACAAAAGACCGTCCAACGACGCCAGAAACAAGTGTGCTGACGGGAGACTATTCTTGTCTTGATACCACTCAGCAACGGCACCAGGACTCCTTCTGCTACGGCTACGCCTTTAGGGACTTCCTAGGCAAATATGCAAAGGATTTCCCCCGTGTCCTTGGAGCCTTGCGTTGGTGTTCCCTCGAAGCGGAAAGGGTGATGTAGCACAGCGGCGGTAAGTATTTCCCTCAATTTTGAGAACCAAGGTATCGATCGAGTGAAGGAATATCACAAGTACCTGCACAAACACAAAGAGCTTGCTCCCAACGCTATGAAAGGGTTGTCAATTCCTTATAGATTGTTTGCCAAGTGAGAACTGAAAGCAACAAAGGAACAAAGCAAAGTAAAAGCGAAAGTGGAAATGATAGGTGTGAATAGACCCCGGGGTCGTAGTGTTCACTAGTGGCTTCTCTGATGAAAGAAAGTAGACGGTAGGTGAACGAATTACTGTCGAGCAATTGATAGAACCGCGCAAAGTCGTGAGGTTATCTATGGCACTGATTATATCTATAGGCATCACATCCAAAACAAGTAGACCGATACTTTCTGCATCTACTACTATTACTCCACACGTCGACCGCTATCCAGCATGCATCTAGTGTATTAGGTCCAAAGAACAGAGTAACGCCTTAAGCAAGATGACATGATGTAGATGGACAATCTCATATCAACGATAAAAGCCCATCTTGTTACCCTTGATGGCAACAACATGATGTGTGCCTTGCTGCCCCTTCTATCACTGGGAAAGGTCACCACACGGTATGAACCCAAAACCAAGCACTTCTTCCCTTGCAAGAATCATAGATCTAGTTGGACAAACAAAACCCAAGACTTGGAGAGACTTACAAGGATATCAAATCATGGATATAAGAAATCAGCAAAGACTCAAATATATATCATAGATAATCTGATCACAAATCCACAATTCATCGGATCTCGACAAACACACCGCCAAAGAGGATTACATCGGATAGATCTCCATGAAGATCATGGAGAACTTTGTATTGAAGATCCAAGAGAGAAAAGAAGCCATCTAGCTACTAACTACGGACCCGTAGGTCTGAAGTGAACTATTCACTAGTCATTGGAGGGGCGATGATGTTGATGAAGAAGCCCTCCAACTCCAAAGTCCCCTCCAGCAGGGCACCGGGAAGGGTCTTGAGATGAGATATCGCGGAAACGGAAGCTTGCGGCGGCGGAAAAGTGTTTTCGTGGACGCCCTGATTTTTTCTGGATTTTTAGGGAATTTATAGGCCAAAGAGTTAGGGCAGGGGAGAGCCAGCGGGGCCACAAGCTTGGTTGCCGTGACCTCCCCCCTAGCCGCGGGAACAGGGATTGTGGGCCCCCTGTGGGCCCACTTGCTTGGCCCTCAAGCCTCCCGATCTTCTTCCGTTCTGGAAAAAATCATTTTGGGGATTTTACTCCGTTTGGACTCCGTTCCAAAATCAGATCTGAAAAGAGTCAAAAACACAGAAAAAACAGGAACTGGCACTTGGCACTGAGTTAATAAGTTAGTCCCAAAAAAGATATAAAAGGTAAACAAAACATCCAAAGTTGACATGATAACAACATGAAACTATCAAAAATTATAGATACGTTTGAGACGTATCAAGCATCCCCAAGCTTAACTCCTGCTCGTCCTCGAGTAGGGAAGTGATAAAGAATGATTTTTTCATGCTTTCATGCTACCTAGCATAGATGTCCTTTGTAACTCCTCTTATGTGACGTGAATGTTCAGATCCATTAGATTCAAAACAATAGTTTGCTATTGACATGGAAACAATAACACTTCAAGCAAACTAGCAAAGTAATCATGAACTTTCAAAATAACAAGGCCAAAAGAAAGTTATCCCTACAAAATCATATAGTCTGGCTATGCTCTATCATCATTGCACAACGAATTTAAATCATGCACAATGCCGGTATTGGCCAAGTAGTTGTTTTCACACCTTTACTTTCTCAAACTTTTTCAACTCTCATGCAATACATGAGCGTGAGCCATGGTTTTAGTACTATAAGGGGTGTGGAGTGTGGTGGAGGTTGCAAGACAAACAAGGAGAAGATGGTCACATTAACTAGGCATATCAATGCGCTCTGGAGATGTTCATCAATAGATATCAATGTGAATGAGTAGGGATTGCCATACAAATGATGCACTAGAGCTAAGAGTATGTGAAAGCTCTTAAAGAAAACTAGTGGGTGTGCATCCAACTTGCTTGTTGACGAAGACCTAAGGCAATTTTGAGAAAGCCTATCATTGGAATATACAAGCCAAGTTATATAATGAAAATTTCCCACTAGCTATATGGTGGTGACAAAACGAGAGACTCTCAATCATGAAGATCATGGTGCTTAATATGCACAAGTGTGGAAAGGTGGTAGCATTGTCCCTTCTCTCTTTTTCTCTCATTGTTTTTTGGATGGGCTCTTTGGCCTCTTTTTTTTTGGTGGGCATCTTTGGCCTCTTTTATTTCCTCACATGGGACAATGCTCCATCAATGATGATCATCACACTTACAACTCAAAACTTAGAGCAACGATGACTCTATATGGAATGCCTTCGGTAGTGTACCGTCACAATGATCTAGCATGGCATGGACATTAATGGAAACATCATGCTAGCTATCTTACGATCATGCAATGGCAATGTATACGTGGTGGCACATGTCATGGTGGTAGTTGCATGGCAATATATCTCGGAATGACTTTGAAAAAGCCATAGTAGGTAGGTATGGTGGCTGTTTTGAGGGAGGCTAATGGTGGGTTTTGTGCACCGGCGAAAGTTGCACGACACTAAAGAAGATAGTTATGGTGGAAGGTGAAAGTGCATCTAAACCATGGAATCAACATTAGTCATGAAGAACTCATATACTTGTTGCAAAAGTTTTAGTAGTAATCGAAACAAAGCATTCAATGCATACTCCTAGGGGAAGGGTTGGTAGGTATAAACCATCATGTGATCCCGACCGCCACTCAAAGGATGACAATCAATAGACTAATCATGCCCAGACTTCATCACATAGCGGTTCACCGTACGTGCATGCTACGGGAATCACTAACTTCAACACAAGTATTTCTAGATCCACAACACCTTACTAGTATAAATTCAATATTACCATAACCACAACTCAAAACTAGTTGAGATGAATCAAACTTCTCTAACTATTCAATGCAGATGAAGGTGGAAGTTTTTGTATCCCTTTGGATAACTACCCATTTTGAGACTACTTTCAAAGCATAGATCAACTACCAAGCCACGCACCGCCGTGCTCTAAAAGATATAAGTGAAGCACATAGAGCAAAATCAACTAGCTCAAAAGATATAAGTGAAGCACATGTGAGCTGAATTGTCTAACCTAAGGATATAAGTGAAGCTCGACAAAATCACGGTGAGTGCATGTCTCTCTCTCTAGGTGTGCAGCAAGGATGATTGTGACACAACAAAAATAAAAGACTCCTACGATACAAGACGCTCCAAGCAAAACACATAACATGTGGTGAATAAAAATATAGCCCCAAGTAACGTTACCGTTGGATTGAAGACGAAAGAGGGATGCCTTCCCGGGGCATCCCCAAGCTTAGTCTTTTACGACATCCTTGAATCATCTTGGGATGCCTTGGGCATCCCCAAGATTGAGCTCTTGCCACTCTTTATCTTTTTTTCCATAAGAACTTCACCCAAAACTTGAAAACTTCACAACACGAAACTTAAACAGAAACTCGTGATAACATTAGTATAAGAAAGCAAACCACCACTTCCTTAGGTACTATAGAAAACTTAAATTATACTTATGTTGATGTTGGGTTACTGTATTTTCAATCTTCCATGGCTAATACCCCACGATACTATCCATAGTTTCATCAAAACAAGCAACCAACTCAACAAAAACAGAATTTGTTAACAGTAAACCAGTCTGTAGCAATCTGTATACTTCGTATACTTCTGGTACTTCAAAAATTCTGAAAAATTTCTACATTCTGAAGAATTTGCGTAGGAATCAGCACAAAAAAGAATCAACTCAAAAGCCCTTATAAAAAAAATGAAAATTCTTTTCATGAGCAGATAGTTTCTGTATTTTCCAGCATGACCAAACGATCATCCCCAAGACTAATCATAACAGTTTTGCTTGGCACAAACGCAAAAGAAACACAAAAAACACAATCATAACAGAATTATGAAAGTGTGGAAAACACAAAATAGAAAGAAAAACGATAAATTTGGTGGGTTGCCTCCCAACAAGCGCTATTGTTTAACGCCCTTACCTAGGCATAAGGTGATGGAATCATGTATAGTCATCCTTGGTGCTCAAACCATAAGTAGCCCTCATCATAGATTCATAAGGCAATCTTATTTTCTTTATAGGAAAGTGCTCCATGCCCTTCTTTAGAGTAAATTGAAATCTAATATTCCCTTCCTTCATATCGATGGTAGCACCAATAGTCCTTAAGAAAGGTCTACCAAGAATGATGGGACATGAAGGATTGCAATCTATGTCAAGTACAATGAAATCCACGGGTACATAGTTCTTACTTGCAACAATAAGAACATCAACGATCCTTGCCATGGGTTTCTTGACAGTAGAATCCGCAAGATGCAAATTAAGAGAACACTCTTCAATCTCATGAAAACCAAGAATATCACATAAAGACTTCAGAATCGCGGAAACACTAGCACCCTAATAACACAAAGCATTGCACTCATAGTTTGTGATCTTGATTTTAATAGTAGGTCCCCACTCATCTTGAAGTTTTCTAGGTATAGAGACTTCTAGTTCGAGCTTCTCCTCAAGATATTTCATCATAGCATCTACGATATGCGCGGTAAACGCTTTGCTTTGGCTATAAGCATGTGGAGAGTTTGCAATCGATTGCATCAAAGAAATGCATTAAAACAAGGAGCAATTATCATAATTGAATTCCTTGAAATCCAAAGTGGGAGTTTCATTACTACCCAAAATTTTGATTTCTTCTACTACACTCTCCACACCTTTATCATCAAGATAGGTGGGCTCCGAATCATTGGGGCGTTTTTCAACCAAAGTGGAATCATATCCAACCCCTTCATCAATAGGTTTGACACGCAAAAACAAAGATTCAAGAGGAGTTGACCTTGGGAGGAGCACATCTAACTTTCAGAGCATCAATATCACAAGACATCCTATCAACGCTCTTAGCCAAATCGTCAATTTTGAGTAGTTTTTCCTTTATCAACGGATTGAAAATCTTTTGAGAGTTGATGAACTCTTTGATATTACTCTCTAAATTAGAGGGTAATTTGTTATGATTTCCATAAGCATTGTTGTAGGAATTGCCATAATTGTTAGAGGAGTTACTACGAAAAGGCCTAGGAACATAGTTTCCTCCAAAAGCATTGTTGTTGCCAAAATTGTTCCTACCAACAAAATTAACGTCCAAACTAGCGTTGCTACTCTCAATCAAGGAAGATAGTGGCATGTAATTAGGATCTAAAGGAGCGTTTCTACTAGCAATCAAATATATCAACTTGCCCATCTTAGCACTAAGCGAGTTAATTTCTTCTATAGCGTGTAACTTTTTGCTAGCAGGTGACCTTTCAGTGTGCCACTGAGAGTAGTTGGTCATGATATTGTCTAGGAGTTTTGTAGCGTCTCCTAACGTGATTTCCATTAACATTCCACCTGAGGCAGAGTCCAAGATATTGCGACAAGCGAAATTCAAACCAGCATAAAAGATTTGTATAATCATGCACAAACTCAAGCCATGAGCAGGACAATTTCTAATCATAAGCTTCATCCTCTCCCAAGATTGTGCAACGTGTTCATGATCAAGTTGCTTGAAATTCATGATATCGTTACATAAGGAGATAATCTTAGCCGGCGGAAAATACTTGGATATGTAAGCATCTTTGCACTTATCCCAAGAATCGATACTATTTTTAGGCAAAGAAGAAAACCAAGTTTTTGCGCGATCTCGCAACGAGAAAGGAAAAATCTTCAACTTAATCATGTCATTATCCACATCTCTTTTCTTTTGCATATCGCAAAGCTCAATGAAGGTATTGAGATGGGATGCGGCATCTTCACTAGGAAGGCCAGAGAATTGCTCTTTCATAACAAGATTCAGCAAAGCTGCGTTGATTTCATACGATTCCGCAGTAGTGGCGGGAGCAATCGGAGTACTAATAAAATCATTATTATTGGTACTCGAGAAGTCGCAAAGTTTGGTGTTTTCAGCCATGATGACTTCAACAAACTAACAAGCACACAAGCAAGCAAGAAAACCGGCAAAGAAAAATGGCAAAAAGGCAAAAGAAAAAGGCAAATGAAAACGACGAATGTGAAGTGGGAGAGAGGAAAGCGAGAGGCAACTGGCAAAAAAAGGTAAATGCAAGAGATGAGTTTGCGAGACCTACTTGGATAGATCTCTCCATCCCCGGCAACGGCGCCAGAAATACTTCTGCTACTGCAACAAAACACCTTCCAACAGTGCCAGAAACAAGCGTGCTGAGGGAGACGATTCTTGTGTTGATACTCCTCAGCAATGGCACGAGTAATCCTTGTGCTACGGCTACGACTTTAGGGACTTCCTAGGCAAATATGCAAAGGATTTCCCACGTGGCCTTGGAGCCTTGCGTTGGTGTTCCCTCAAAGCGGAAAGGGTGATGTAGCACAGCGGCGGTAAGTATTTCCCTCAGTTTTGAGAACCAAGGTATCGATCCAGTGAAGGAATATCACAAGTACCTGCACAAACACAAAGAGCTTGCTCCCAACGCTATGAAGGGGTTGTCAATCCCTTATAGATTGTTTGCCAAGTGAGAACTGAAAGTAACAAAGAAACAAAGCAAAGTAAAAGCGAAAGTGAAAACGATAGGTGTGAATAGACTCGGGGGCCGTAGTGTTCACTAGTGGCTTCTCTCATGAAAGCAAGTAGACGGTGGGTGAACGAATTACTGTCGAGCAATTGATAGAACCACGCAAAGTCGTGACGTTATCTATGGCAATGATTATATCTATAGGCATCCCGTCCAAAACAAGTAGACCGATACTTTCTGCATCTACTACTATTACTCCACATGTCGACCGCTATCCAACAAGCATCTAGTGTATTAAGTCCAAAGAACAGAGTAACGCCTTAAGCAAGATGACATGATGTAAATGGACAATCTCATATCTACGATAAAAGCCCATCTTGTTACCTTTATGGCAACAACACGATGCGTGCCTTGCTGCCCCTTCTGTCGCTGGGAAATGTCACCACACGGTATGAACCCAAAACCAAGCACTTCTCCCATTGCAAGAATCATAGATCTAGTTGGCCAAACAAAACCCAAGACTCGGAGAGACTTACAAGGATATCAAATCATGCATATAAGAAATCAACAAAGACTCAAATATATATCATACATAATCTGATCACAAATCCAGAATTCATCGGATCTCGACAAACCCACCGCCAAAGAGGATTACATCGGATAGATCTCCATGAAGATCATGGAGAACTTTGTATTGAAGATCCAAGAGAGAGAAGAAGCCATCTAGCTAGTAACTACGAACCCGTAGGTCTGATGTGAACTACTCACGAGTCATTGGAGGGGCGATGATGTTGATGAACAAGCCCTCCAACTCCAAAGTCCCCTCCGGCAGGGTACCGAGAAGGGTTTCCACATGAGATCTCACGGAAACGGAAGCTTGCGGCGGCGGAAAAGTGTTTTCGTGTACGCCCTGCTTTTTCTGGATTTTGAGGGAATTTATAGGCCAAAGACCTAGGGCAGGGGAGCGCCAGGGGGGCCACAAGCTTGGTTGCCGCGGCCACCCCCCCTGGCTGCGGCAACAGAGCTTGTGGGCTCCCTATGGGCCCACTTTCTTGGCCCTCAAGCCTCCCGGTCTTCTTCCATTTGGGAAAAAATCATTTTGGGGATTTTAGTCCGTTTGGTCTCCGTTCCAAAATCAGATGTGAAAAGAGTCAAAAACCTAGAAAAAATAGGAACTGACACTTGGCACTGAGTTAATAAGTTAGACCAAAAAAAGATATAAATGGTAAACAAAACATCCAAAGTTGACAAGATAACAACGTGAAACCATCAAAAATTATAGATACGTTTGAGACGTATCAGTGCACAGGAAGGAGCGAAGGATCCGGAGCCGGCGGGCGCGCTTCCTGCTGGAGCCGGGGGACCAATACCCGCTCCGGTAATATGGCCCAAGCAGAGGACCTGGAGACGTCAGAGCTGGTGGAGGTGCATCCTCCTCAAACACGAGGCACCGATGCCAGCTCCAACAAGGCACCCCGGCTGGGCGGGAGTGAGCCGCGAGCTAGCCACGGCGGTGCGGTCTATGTCCAGTTGGGGCCCAGGGAGTCAACGTCATGTTTGACACCCCGTGGCCCTAACCCAACACAAACCTCACCGCCACCACTGTCCTCCTCGTCGCTATCGCTTGAGGCAGGATAGCCAGAGTCGCTCGGGCTCCCTTCGCAGCAGTCAAGAAGCACAAGTGGGACCCCCTAAAGCAACATGGAGGGCCGCCACAGGAGCAAGCCCCGGGAAAGGCGGAGGCGTTGGAATAGCGCTCCGCCTCCCACAGCCTCGACCTCCGCGACGACCACGGCCTCTCTCCCTTCCTCCACCACAGGCGTTCGGGACGCCTTCCGCCTCGGCAGCCTCAAAAGCTGTGACATGATCCGAACGAGATCCCTCGCTGCCGTCACGGCCAATGGTGGCCGACCCAGTCCCCTAACCATGGTTAGGGGCAAGCGCCTCCAGCAGACAGAAGAAGATTCAGAAGGCTAGAATCAAGGAGTTGGTGGATTCATAAGGAGTTGAGTGACAAAAAACCCTCGCCAACGCTCCCAATTTATAGGATGGGGGCACTGGAGCTAGCCTCCCTTACTCCAGAAGCCACCACCCTCTACGACCAATCACTCGAGCTCGCGGGCGAACTGAGAACCGCCCCGATGCGCCAATGCATGCACGGGCGGGCCCAGCCACTAGTGCGCCTTTCAAGGCCTTGTCTGCCACCTGTCCATTCATGACTGCGCATGCCACGCGCATGGCAGAGGCGTTTCAGGAGGCGAAGAGGCCACTCCGTGCACGACCTCCCACTTCGCGCATCCGATGCGCGGCATGGGGAAAGGCAACCGCCAGTAGATCCAACCACGAAGGCCCGTGCACCTCTTTGGGCCTGGCCCATCAATGCTCCCCGTGTGTGTGTGGCCTAAGCCCCAGGGCTCGTGTCGGTGCACTAAAGATTGGGGTCTCTAGTGCCCCAGACATGTGCACGGGCGCAAAGAGCCACTAACGGCAGGCATGGTAGAGTCCATACCACACGCACCCCCAAGATATCCAAGGCCCGACAAGCTTGACTTGTCGGGAAGACATCCAAGGCAAGGTCCGTTTAATAGACGTGATGTACGCACCAAGCACAAGACCCCGGCGAGCCTCCCTCGCAGGGAAGACAACCGAAACCCCCGGCAAGCTTCCTTGCCGGTACGAAGACTCAAGTACCCGGCAAGCACCATTGCCGGGATGACGTGGCTAGGCACTGAAGGGCGACCACCCTTGGCACAGTGCCACCGCCCCCCGAGTTCCAGCGCATTCCGCATGCGCCAGCAGGGCGTCCAGCTGTCGAAACACCTCGACACATGTCTTCACCAACACTTTGCTGACAAGGACATGACGTGCATTTAATGCACCTCATAGCGGTAGATGGATAAGCACCGCTCTAGGTTCACTTTAACATCTCCTGAACCTACCATCAAGCACTGTAAGTGACCCCTTTGGCTATAAAAGGAGGCCCTTAGCTCATTCACAAGGGGTTAGACTCTTTGGAGATTGGCCAAGAGGACGGTTATCATCATTGTAACGAACGACAAAAAAACGCTTAGTATAATCAGACGAGCAGGACGTAGGGTTTTATGCGTAAGCGGCCCGAACCTGGGTAAAAAGGTTTGCCGGGTGTTGATCGTTAGATCTGCTCTTAACGTTGTCTTTCCCCGCCCTACAATCACGAGGGTTTCATGTTCATCCCCATAGGTGTCGACCTAGCATCGCCGGCACATATGGCTTCGAGGTGACCACAAATGCTCGGGGCAATCTCCACAACTTAATTGGAGACCCGACGCTTGCCCGGAGCATCACACCACAATGATTGAGCTCCGAGGCACCACCAAGCTTCTAGGGGTACCAAGTACCCAAGGGTAATAAGCTTCTCAGCATCTCACTTCCAAGTATCATCGTGTTGAACTCAAACTGATGCAACTAATGCAATGGCAAGAACACACGAAGTGGTCAAGTCCCTCACACTCAAATCCCTCCACAACAACAAAAAGCTATGGAGAAAAATGAGAGGAAGAACAAGGAGCTCACGAAGAATCCAAGATCAAGATCCAAGCGGCTCCCCTCACATAGAGGAGAAAGTGATTGGTGGAGATGTGGATCTAGATCTCCTCTCTCTTTTCCCTCAAGAACTAGCAAGAATCATTGGAGGGATTGAGAGTTAGCAAGCTCTAAGAAGGCAAACAATGGAGGAAGAACACGAGCTCAACGGATGGATTAGATCTAATGGGGAAGAAGACCTCCTTTATATATTGGGGGAAGAATCCAACCGTTACCCCCACTCACAGCTCGACCGGAGCGGTACTACCGCTGCTAGAAGCGGTACTACCGCTGCCAGAACGTTCGAGGGAGCGGTGCTACCGCCCAGGAGCGGTAGGCGGTACTACCGCTCCAGGGGCAGTACTACCGCTCCGGGAGCGGTACTAGCGCTGGCACCAGGAGCGGGACTACCGCTGGATACTGAAAGTGCCATAACTTTCGCATACGAACTCCGAATCGAGCAAACTCAAGCTTGTTAAATTCACATCTTAAGAACATGCAGTTATGAGAATGCCAATGATATAGAGATGTGAGACCTCTATGAATGAAGAAACGGCAAAAACTTCCAACATCGTAAACATCATAGAAGATGCATATCGACTCCGTTTTCGACGAGCTCGGGCTTGTCATGAAGATGACCATAAGCTCTGAAACTCACAAGGAGAAACATCAAACAAGAACCAAGATATGATGAAAGGATGCAAATAGTTGGAGCTCTCAACGAACGATATGATCAAGCTACTCACTTGAGAGCCCCCCTTGATAGTACATCAAACTATCCTACAATAGAAAAACCTATCAAGGGCAAACCTATACCTTACAACTAGTCCTCTTGAGCTAGATGATGATGATCTTGGCTTCCTCAAGATGGACCACCTTTCTTGATTGCTCCCCCATACTCACTATGGGTGAGCCACTCTTCAACACATTCTTCACAAGTCCATTGCCACCACAATGGACGACAAGCTTGAAGCATGATATCTTCGTGATGCTCCACTTGAACTTGCACACCGCAATATTGATGACGATCACCACTTGGTGTCATCCTTCATAGGTTGAATGAGATCTTCCTCTTGAACTCTCACGAAGACATGGGTTAGTACACAAAAGCATTATGGACAATGCTTACCATACCATGGGATCACTTGACCCTTCTCAGTACATCTTGTAAGCTTTGTGTGTTGATCATCTTGATTTACTCTTTGCTTGGTCTTGATCCACTTTTTGTCTTTATGACCAATCTTTGGATAATGCTTTGAATACCATCTTGGTTATCATTTAAACTCCTTGAAACCAACAAATGCACATCAAGAAGTGCCTATGGACAAATCCTTTGAATATAACTCAAGGAAACCATTAGTTCGTAGGGATTCTCATCAATTACCAAAACCACATATGGAGAAATATGCTCAAACAATCTCCCCCATGTTGGTAATTGATGATAATCAGTACAAGAGAGTTTATATAAGGAAATAAGCATAACCAAGTGCGCGCATACAAAGCAATAATGCATGCGTACAAGATGTAAAGGCTTAAGAAATTAAAAGCAAAACCCTCTAAGCATCTGAAAAGACCTCGATGAAGCCTAGAGGGGGGGTGAATAGGCTATTTAAAAACTTCTTCGGATTTGGCTTGAAACTAATGCGGAAATAAACTAAGAGGGTACTGGTCAAGCACAAATCCTAAATGCACTCGGCACTACAACGTGTATCAACAACACGATCTACCAAGATGGACACAATACAGTTACTAACAAGCACAAGTAAGTTACACAAACTTACTTGAGCTATATCACACGACAAGTAGGTGAACAACACAAGATACTAGATCACACTATATCACACGATATATCAAAGGCTGCAAGTATGAACGTGTGGATATAGAGGGTATGCTTGAATGATTAATCTCGTACAAGAAATAGCCAACACAATATAATGAGCACAAACAATATGCAATGTATGTATGCTCAAGTAACACAAGTAAACCACAAGTAAGGAGTTAGGGTTAAGGATAACCAAGGTCACTGAGACGAAGATGTATCCCGATGTTCACTTCCTTGGAGGGAAGCTAGTCACCGTTAGAGAGGTGGGTGTTACCACGAAGGCACTCCAACGCCACGAAGGCTCACCCTATTCTCCCTTTGAGATAACACCACGAAGGCGTTTCTCAACCACTAGTGGTAAGCCTTTGAGGTGGCTTCCAAACCCTCACAAACTTTTCCGGGGGAAATCACACGGATTGATTCCTCTCCAAAGAACTCCTACCGCCTAGGAGTCTCCAACCTCCAAGAGTAACAAGATCACGGGGAATGCTCAAAACTTGCTCGAATCACAAATAGCTTGGGTTGAGAGAAGGAGAGGGAGACGATCTATCTTTTGATTGGAACAACTCTCAAAGGGGCTCACAAATGCTCTTGGGATCTAAGATTTGGAGTGAGCAAATGTGTGTGAGGAGGAAATGTGTTCTTATGAGGATAAGGCTGTGTTGGGCAACCCTCTCACGAAGTGGGAGGGGGGGTATTTATAGTGGGGAGAGAAAAAGAGCCGTTGGGGACACTTTAAGTCACACAGGGTCCGGACGTCCGACAGTTGTCGGAATGCAGGCGTCCACGAGGGGTCGGACGTCCGACAGGGGTCGGTCGTCCGAGGCGTGTAGATAGACTGAAACTATTTTGAATTAAACAACGACCGGACATCCGGAGAGGACCGGAAATACGAGTTATACAACTCAAATTCTATTGGTGGTAGGTTCCGGATTTTCGACGGAGGGAAGCCGGAAATCCGAGTTATAGAGCTCATATTCTTCTGGTGCAGGGCTCCAGATTTCCGAGGCAGTCGGTCGTCCGGCCCTCAGACGTCCGGAGGAAGCGGGATGTCCGAGGCACTGGTTCTGTTTTCAGATAACACCAAAGCGGTGGAGATGTGGTATGAGCAGAAAGTGAAGTTGTAGTTTGAGCAAGTTCACCGCAAAACCTGTGATCCCCTCTTAATAGTGCAGGATCCCTAAGGACTCAGGAATCATAAAAGAGTATTGATGATCCATACTTGAGTGTATACTTTTATTCGCTGATCGTCACTCCGCACCACTAACGTCAAAGGAACTGATACCTTTGAGTTAGCCCTTTCACCTGAGTTTGATGTTGTTGTTCCTTCTTGGCTCAAGTTGAAAGCAAGACATGATGAAGTCTTCCAGTAGCTTTCCCATACACAATGCGGAAATCCTAGCTTATGTATTTATCTTCATTTGTCCACCATGTGAACATCCACAAGAATCAAGCATGTAGTTCTCAAGAATGCTTATCTTGATCTTGTTCTGTCCACCATGTGAACATCCACAAGAATCAAGCATGTAGTGCTCAGGAATTCTTATCTTGATCTTGTCCTTGTTAGCACATGAGATTGTCCTTATGAACACATGATCATTGACAATAGTTTCAATGATATATTCGTGCCGATCCACTTGAACTTGCACACCACAATCTTGACGACGATCACCACTTGACGTCATCCTTCATGGGTTGTATGAGATCTTCCTTTGACACAAGCCCAATGGAAACACACCTAACCCCCACATAGGAGTCTCACAAAGACCATGGGTTAGTACACAAACACGTAATGGACAATGCTTACCATACCATGGGATCACTTGATCCCTCTCGGTACATCTTATACGCTTTGTGTGTTGATCATCTTGATTTACTCTTAGTCTGAGATCTTGATCAACCTAGTGTCTCTATGACCATTCTTTGGATAATACCTTGAATAACATCTTGGTCAACATATAAACTCCTTGAACCCAACAGATGGACTTCAAGAAGTGCCTATGGACAAATCCTATAAATATAACTTAAGGCAACCATTAGTCCATAGGAATTGTCATCAATTACCAAAACCACATATGGAGATATATGCTCTAACAATCTCCCCCATTTTGGTAATTGAAGACAACCACTTCAAGAGAGTTTATATAAGGAAATAAGCATAACCAAGCGCACACATACAAGGTAATAATGCATGTGTGCAAGATGTAAATGCTTACGCAATAAAAGCAAACCCTCTAAACATATCCAAAGTAAACTCTCTAAACTTCTCCCACATTGGCATCGATTGCCAAAATGGACGAAAAGTTTAGAAGGCGAAAATAGTAGGTGGTCCTTCAAAAAGTGTGTACTTCTCAGCAAATGAGGGCAGAGAAATACACAAATAGAATGATAAGTAGTTGGAGGAAAACAAACTATATTGAGGACCCAAAGATTGCAAATAAAGGGATCGTATGCCACAAAGACATACAAAGATAGAGGCAAGCAATCAAAGGATTCCAGATGGAACAAACAATCATATGGTCCTCCGAACCACATGAATAAAATATATTATGATAAAGGCAACATAGTGCTTTATCAAAAACTAGAGAAGCTCCCCATGATTTGTGCAGTAATATGAGATTTTTGTATTTGACACAGGTGCACAAAATAGGATCGTTGCTCCCCCAGAATTTATAAACCACACAATGAGTGCAAGAAGATAGATGAGACAATAAGCATATCAATTGCACAAAACAAATGGTTGAGAAACATGTAATAGAAGCAACTTAAGAATAGGCTCAAACAAAGTAATGTGTGTGAGTCGTGGCAAAACACTTGACAAGACTAAGATAAGGATGAGCATTACTCATCAACATAGTCTTGATGGAATGAGATACAAAGTGCAAGACATGTCATTCCCACACACACATACTAGAAAATGGGTTCACGAGCTTACTAATAAACAAAATAAGAACCAACGCTTGTGACACCCCATTGTGAAGATAGGAAGTAAGAACCTTGTCAAGAGGAGGGATACTAATTGAAAATGGCAAGACCCTCATCAAGACAAGCATGAGGAAAAATAATCTTCACAACCAAAGAGTGCATCAAGATATAGGAAAATCAGATACGCACTCAAAACAAATCCTTTCACGTTGCCACCAAAAACCGAAAAAGGAAATGCAACGATGGACGTGAAAGAAAAGAGGATATCAATTAGAGATGTAATTTCTCTCATGTGTAAAAGATTCTAAGTAGGAGACAATCATGACGATATATATCCACAAAGAAGGATGTACACATGAAATGGTTACAAGAAAGAAGAAACTAGATATCCAAAAAGGAAGTCCTAAATATATCAATAAGATCTTTTGCTTGGAAGCATAGCACATGGCCTAATATTTTCTTAGTGTATAATATGAACTTCCAACATACGAACATCAAAGACATCCCAACTAGCAGTAAGACATCATCGTTCGGATGCTTTGAGAAAGCAAACAAGTACTACGAGAACAAATCAAGAGATTCATGCCATGATGCAACCTGGAAAAGAAGAGACAGGTTGGGTCCTTTGCAAGGAAAGAATGCATGAAGTGGATACTTGTTACCGAGACAACATTGGATTGATGTAGTAGATAGTTGTTCTTTGATCATCCTAACTTGGCTCCAATAATCACATGGTCTCAACATCTTCCTTATAGGTGAGCCGAGCATCCAATGCATCTCTAGTTGTTCCTGGAACAACAAAACAAACAAAATGGTGCCCAAACTCATTGGGACCAAAGAGTTAGAAAACCAACAATACATAGGACAAACTCCACACACATATGTGCATATAGATATGAATTTGAATTTCATGCACACCTTAGCCAATTTATGACAGGGTGGAGTTTCCCTTATATATTGGGTCAAAGGAGGAAAGCAAGCAAAAGAAGTTGTATATAGTAGCTAGATATGCATGCTCAAGACTCTCAAGAATCAACTCAACACAAAGTTGATAAGTCATCAAACGACAAGGTATCAAGTGATAATAATATCCTAAAACAAAAGAACTATCACTTGAAGGATATCAATTAAAAGATACATCAAGTAATGAGATATCCATTGACACATGCCAAATAGAAGGCAACAAGAAATCAATTGAAGGAAAACAAACACGAGGTATCTAGTTTCCAAGAGAGATCTAGGTTCCAACAAACAAAGCCCTCTACAAATTTTCATGATGGCACAAAGCATCATAAAGAGCAAGACTTGCCTCCCATCAACACACACTTGATGGGTATCAAATGATTTTATGATGGGTGAATAAAGAGAGTGTTTTAAAGAGAATAGGATAGCTCCCCCAAGGGACGTGCATTATATAGAACTTGCATTTGAATACAAAACGCACACGATGGGATCATCACTTTCTCTATATCTATAAAAACACTAGACATGTTAAAAATAGATTCATAAGAGGCAAGGAAGACAAACGAAACACAAAATCCAATGTAAAGATGATTAGCAATTCCAATCACATGATGGGAATACCAATTATCAATGACAAGAAGTATTTTTTGAAATCATACTCATTGGTAGATCACAAATATATCCAAGATCATCTTTACCCATAAAACGCAAGCAAATGACACTTGTAGAGCTAACATGCCACCTAGGAACAAGATAATTAACAATATCAACACTAAGTGGCAATACGTCAAATGTACACATTTTCTAGGTTTGTAATATGCACATAGCATATTACTCCCCCATAATGTGATAAACCAATAACATTAACAAGTGGCAAATTAAAACCAACAAGAGATACTTAATGGACCATATAGAATTTGAATTTCTCATGAGTAAGACATACCACATAGACACTAGATAATCTTGGAGCATCAAAACTAAGTGGTATTCCCCATGTATACACATTTATAGGATTGTGAGGTGTGCAAAGCACATCACTCCCCCACAATGGGATAGTCCATTAATCCCTCACAAGAGCCAACAAAAATACAGACAAGATGCAAATAGGCACAATACAAGACTCACATGTACATGATGTGCAAACCAACATACACATACTCGATTACTCAAGATAAGCAAGTTGGAAGCACAACATATACAAATGCATGCAAGGTACAAAACCACAACATGCAAAGGGGCAAGCACCTAACAATGTAAACAGTTTAAGTATAAGTTACCGCAAGGAGGCACATTGGATATAAGATAGAAACTCGATAATCCAAGTGACTTGGCTTGAAATAATGTGAATTATGAAGACCCCTTAATTCTTCATTATGTATCCAAGTCTCTAATGTCCTCCAAAGTCACCTATGGATCAAGTTTGAGCTTGTTGGTCCCCAACTACGTTGGGTCCTAAGAGGTTAATCACAATAGGCTTGGCAACCCAAATGGTTCTTTTCTTGACACCATCTTGAGTACCAACAAACTTGGCAAACACATTGCCAACCTTATCCTTCCCAAGGGAATAGATATCATCAATCGTGATTGGGTTGGATAAGTTACCTCTTGTGCAAGACGAAGCGACGTGACCCTTCTCACGACATAAGTAGCAACATCTACCCTTTGCTTTCTTCCCAGTTGATTTCTCACCTCGGGGAGTGTTGGCTTGGGTCTTATTGGGAAGAGGCCTTCCTTCAACTTGTAGTTGAATATGTGATTGAGTTTGTGGCCGCTTCCCTTGTTGCTTGTGACTTTGAGACTTCGTCTTCAGAGGGCAAGATCTAACATGGTGCCCTTTAACTTTGCACTTGAAGCAAATGATTTTGGCCGAATTCTTGACTTGTTCTAGGCCCCTCTTGTTCTTGTTTGAGTTTACTCCAAACTCATTTTTGTCATTCGGAGATGTTTGCTCACACATGACGTTGTTGAGTGTGGGCATCCCTTCTTGACACTGTTCCAAGTCTTTCTTCAAAGAAGTGACTTGGGCCTTGAGCTCTTTGATTTCCTCTGCACAGTTAGTATCAATGCAAGTACTAGAGGAAGTGTAAGCTTCAATGTTATAGCAACAAGGCAAGGAAAGTAATTCATCACACGAGGTAGCAACATTATGAGTAGACGAATTACGAGGACTAGCACATGGAAATATAGTACTTTGACTAGAAGTAGTGCCATTGTCCACATGAGGCTCGCTTGATGTTACCTTGGTGATGATAGCCTCATGAGCTAACTTTTGCACATTACGGGATGTTAGAAGATCGGCATGAGAGCTTGTGAGCATTACATGGTTTTCTTCCAACTTCTCATAATTGCTAGTTAGTAAATCAAGTTGAGCACGTAGCTCAACATTCTCCTTCAATGTTGATACTTCAAATGAGGTAGAGTTAGATGTACAAGTATCATCAACAATATGAGAGGAGTAAGTAGCAAATAGAGACTTCTCATGAGTAGATTGAAGCTCCTCATAGATCTTAGAGGTTTTGATGAGCTCTCCCTTGACATTATTTCATTCAAAGAGAAGGACCTCAAAATCATATTAAGTTTATCATGAGCAACTTTAATCTCTCCTTTTGAAGATCTTAAGTCTCTACATGCTTGATGACTCTTCTCAAGTTAATGTTCAAGTTGTTCACTTTTAGCTTGTTCATGATTAAGTGAATCATTACAATTTTCAAAGTAAGCAAGAACATCTTGGAATCTTTGAAGAGTGTTATTTTTAGCTTTATGAAGAATTTTACTGATCACGTAGATATTTTTAGTCAAGTCATCATCATCATCCTCATCGCAAATATCATCGTTATTGCACAGGGAAGATGATACCTCATTATTACCTCTTGCCATGAGGCACATGTGAACTGGAGGAGTTGATGATGATTCTTTTGGTGAATCAGATTCTCCATTAGTCAAAATTACTTCATATTTCTTGATATCCCCTAAATGATTAGTCATAGAGCAACTAGGGAGAAACAAGATATTTTGATCAAGAGGACACGAGGAAGCAGGCATATCACCACAGACATTTGTCAAGGAATCTTTAGGTGAAATGCATGACCTATCAACACAATAATTTACACTATGTGTGGTGCTAAATATGCTCGTGTCCATTGAGGCTATGACATTTTCATCAACATATATTTCTTCACTCACCATGTCATTACCTTGTGAGATTGAAGATGCTGAGGTGTGCAAGTAATCGGATATGGAAGTAGTGGTGGACTCTTTAAGATCGAAAAGAGCGAAGAGTTCATGCACCAACTCGTTCATCATAATACCGTCTTCATCAAGATTGGACCCACCATATATATCTTCAAGTTTAGTCCAAACTTCATGAGCTGACTTGCAAGTCGAGATAGACTTAAACACTTCAGGACTTATGGTTCGATGAATGGCAAGAAAGGCCTCACAATCAAGATACATTTCATTAGTAGATGAAGATGCATCATCCTTTTTGTTGGAAATCCCTACAAGAACAATTCGTAAAGTATTTGGGCCCATGGCCCGAAAGTGATGAAGCATACGGATTCTCCATAGGGTATAATTTGTGCCATCAAAGTCAAAGATGCCATTGTGCACGAATCCAATAGTCGACATCGATACTCTCTAGGTCGTGAAACCTAATTAAAGAGAGACCTAGCTCTGATAACAATTGAAAAGAACTCGATGAAGCCTAGACGGGGGTGAATAGGCTATTTAAAAACTTCTTCGGATTTGGCTTGAAACTAATGCGGCAATAAACTAAGAGGGTACTGGTCAAGCACAAATCCTAAATGCACTTGGCACTAGAACGTGTATCAACAACACGATCTACCAAGATGGACACAATACAGTTACTAACAAGCACAAGTAAGTTACACAAACTTACTTGAGCTATATCACACGACAAGTAGGTGAACAACACAAGATACTAGATCACACTATATCACACGATATATCAAAGGCTGCAAGTATGAACGTGTGGATATAGAGGGTTCGCTTGAATGATTAACCTTGTACAAGAAATAGCCAACAAAATATAATGAGCACAAACAATATGCAATGTATGTATGCTCAAGTAACACAAGTAAACCACAAGTAAGGAGTTAGGGTTAAGGATAACCAAGGTCACTGAGACGAAGATGTATCCCGATGTTCTCTTCCTTGGAGGGAAGCTAGTGACCGTCAGAGAGGTGGATGTTACCACGAAGGCACATCAACGCCACGAAGGGTCACCCTATTCTCCCTTTGAGATAACACCACGAAGGCGTTTCTCAACCACTAGTGGTAAGCCTTTGAGGTGGCTTCCAAACCCTCACAAACTTTTCTGGGGGAAATCACACGGATTGATTCCTCTCTGAAGAACTCCTAACGCCTAGGAGTCTCCAACCTCCAAGAGTAACAAGATCACGGGGAATTCTCAAAACATGCTCAAATCACAAATATCTTGGGTTGAGAGAAGGAGAGGGAGACGATCTATCTTTTGATTGGAACAACTCTCAAAGGGGCTCACAAATGCTCTTGGGATCTAAGATTTGGAGTGAGCAAATGTGTGTGAGGAGGAAATGTGTTCTTATGAGGATAAGGCTGTGTTGGGCAACACTCTCATGAAGTGGGAGGGGGTATTTATAGTGGGGAGAGAAAAAGAGCCGTTGGGGACACTTTAAGTCACACATGGTCCGGACGTCCGACAGTTGTCGGAAGTCCGGGCGTCCGCGAGGGGTTGGACGTCCGACAGGGGTCGGTCGTCCGAGGCCTGTAGATAGACGGAAACTATTTTGAATTAAACAGCGGCTGGACATCCGGAGAGGACCGGAGATCCGAGTTATACAACTCAAATTCTACTCGTGGTAGGTTCCGGATTTCCGACGAGGGTCGGACGTCCGGAGGGAGCCGGAAATCCGAGTTATAGAGCTCATATTCTTCTGGTGCAGGGCTCCGGGTTTCCGAGGCAGTCGGTCGTCCGACCCTCGGACGTCCGGAGGAAGCCGGATGTCCGAGGCACTGGTTCTGTTTTCAGATAACGACAAAGCGGTGGAGATGTGTTATGAGTAGAAAGTGAAGTTGTAGTTTGAGGAAGTTCATCGCAAAACCTGTGATCCCCTCTTAATAGTGCGGGATCCCTAAGGACTCAAGAATCATGAAAGAGTACTGATGATCCATACTTGAGTGTATACTTTAATTCGCTGATCATCACTCCGCACCACTAACGTCAAAGGAACTGATACCTTTGAGTTAGCCCTTTCACCTGAGCTTGATGTTGTTGTTCCTTCTTGGCTCAAGTTGAAAGCAAGACATGCTGAAGTCTTCCAGTAGCTTTCCCATACACAATGCGGAAAGCCTAGCTTATGTATTTATCTTCATTTGTCCACCATGTGAAAATCCACAAGAATCAAGCATGTAGTGCTAAAGAATGCTTATCTTGATCTTGTTCTGTCCACCATGTGAACATCCACAAGAATCAAGCATGTAGTGCTGAGGAATTCTTATCTTGACCTTGTCCTTGTTAGCACGTGAGATTGTCCTTATCAACACATGATCATTGACAATAGTTTCAATGATATATTCGTGCTGATCCACTTGAACTTGACACCACAATCTTGATGACGATCACCACTTGACGTCATCCTTCATGGGTTGTATGAGATCTTCCTTTTGACGCAAGCCCAATGGAAACACACCTAACCCCCACATAGGAGTCTCACAAAGACCATGGGTTAGTACACAAACACGTAATGGACAATGCTTACCATACCATGGGATCACTTGATCCCTCTCGGTACATCTTATATGCTTTGTGTGTTGATCATCTTGATTTACTCTTAGTCTGAGATCTTGATCAACCTAGTGTTTCTATGACCATTCTTTGGATAATACGTTGAATAACATCTTGGTCAACATATAAACTCCTTGAACCCAACAGATGGACTTCAAGAAGTGCCTATGGACAAATCCTATAAATATAACTTAAGGCAACCATTAGTCCATAGGAATTGTCATCAATTACGAAAACCACATATGGAGATATATGCTCTAACAGCATCACCAAACTAAACTCTCTAAACTTCTACCCTATTGGCATCGATTGTCAAAATGGATAAAAAGTTTAGAAGGCCAATATAGTAGGTGGTCATCTAAAGAGTGTGTACATCTCAACAATAGTGCAAAGAAATACACAAATACAATGATAAACATTGGAGGAAAACAAACTATATCGAGGACCCAAAGATTGCAAGAAGGATCATAAGTCACAAAGACATACAAAAGAGAGAAGCAAGCAATCAAAAGATACCAATAGGCACAAGAAATCATATGGTCCTACGAACCACATGAAAAAAGATATTATGATAAGGGCAAATGAGTGTTTTATCAAAACTAGAGAAGCTCCCCATGATTTGTGCACTAATAAGATTTTTTTGTATTTGATACAAGTGCACAAAATAGGATCGTTGCTCCCCCAAAATTAGTAAAAACACACAACAAGTGCAAGGAAATAGCTGAAACAATAAGCATATCACTTACACAAACCATATGTTTGAGCAACATGTAAAAGAGGCAATATAATAACAGGCTCAACCAAATTGATGTGTGTGAGTAATGGCAAGGCACTTGAGAAGACTAAGATAAGGATGAGCATTACTAATCAACATAGTCTTTAAGTAATGAGAAACAAAGTGCAAGACATATCCTTCCCACACACACACTACTAGCAAATGGGTTCACAAGCTTACTAATAAACAAATTGAGAACCACACTTGTGACAACCCATGGTGAAGAAAGGAAATAATAACCTTGTGAAGAGAAGGGATACCAACGAAAATGTCAAAACCCACGTCAAGACAAGAATGATGAAAAATAATCTTCACCACCAAAGAGTGCATCAAGATGCAAGGATAAAACATCCGCACTCAAGATAAATCCTTTCACGAAGGCACCAAAAACTGAAAAAGGAAAGGCAACGGTGGACGTGAAAGAAAAGAGAATATCAACTAGAGATGTAACTTCTCTCATGTCTAAAAGATTTCTAGGTAGAAGACAATCATGATGATATATATCCACAAAGAAGGATGTACACATGAAATGGTTACAAGAAGGAACAAAAAAGATATCCAAAAGGAAGTCACAAATATACGAATAAGATCTTTGCTTGAAAGCATAGCACATGTAATAATATTTTCTTATTGTACAATATGAACTTCCAACTTACGAACATCAAAGACATCCCAACTAGAAATAAGACATCATCATTCGGATGCTTTGAGAAAGGAAACAAGTACCATAAGAATGAATCAAGAAATTTATGCCATGATGCAACCTACAAAAGTTTGAATGCAAGAAATGTATGCATAAAGTAGATACTTGTTACCGAGATAGCCCTGGATTGATGTAGTAGATAGTTGTTCTATGATCATCCTAACTTAGCTCCAATAAGCACATGGTGTTATCACCTTCCTTGTAGGTGAGCCGAGCATACAATGCATCTCCAATTGTTCCGAGAACAACAAAACAAACAAAATGGTGCCCAAACTCATTGGGAGCAAAGAGTTAGAAAACTAACAATACATAGGACAAACTCCACATAAATATGTGCATAGATATGAAATTGAATTTCATGCCCACCTTAGCCAATTTATGACAAGGTGGAGTTTCCCCTATATATCGGGTCTAGGAAAGAAAGCATGCAGAAGAAACTATATATTTATAGTAAATATGCTTGCTCAAGGCATTCATAAGTCAAATCAACACATAGTTGATAAGACACCAAAAGACAAGGAATCAAGTGAAAATAAAATACCAAACGAAATATTATCAGTTGAAGGATACCAACTAAAAGATACATTAAGGGATGATTTCCATTGATACAATCAAAATAAAAGGAAACAAGATACCAATGGAAGGAAAGCAAACACGAGGTATGTAGTTCCCAAAAGGGAGCAAGGTTCCAAATAAACCAAACGCTTGACAAATTTTCATCATGGCACAAAGCATCATAAAGAGCAAGACTTGCCTCAAATCAACACACTCTTGATGTGGATCAAAAGATTTTATGATAAACGCATAAAGAGAGTGTAATATGCACATAGCAGATTACTCCCCCATAATGTGATAATCCAACATTTATTAGCACGTGGCAAATGAAAACCAACAAGAGATAATTAATGGACCATTTAGAATTTGAATTTCTCACGAGTAGGATATACCAGATAGAGAATAGATAAACTTGTAATATCAATACTAAGTGGTATTACTCATGTATACACATTTATAGGATTGTGAGGTGCGCAGGGCACATGTGGGGACCCCGACTTACTAGTCGAGAATCGCGGTGCTCACTGATCGCAGAGATCAATGCTCACCGAACACAGATACTGAACAAAGAGTCTTACATCCGAGTACCGGTTATTATTACAACTCGTGACCGAAGGGTCAAGTTCACAAGACAGGGCGTAAGGCCAAATCACACGAGTACACTAATAGCGGAAAACAAAGGGGCTAAGAGGGTGCCCATGCCATCAAGCCTACACCGATAGGCATTCTGACTCGGAAGCGTCCTAGTTCGCAGGGGTGTCGCCGAAGACATACTCATCTCCAAACTCCGGTCCTTCCATGTCTGGTCAATAACATAACCAGTGGCAAGCCAATGAGTACTTTTAATGTACTCGCAAATAGCCCAGGATATGAATAATGAAAGTGAAGGATAACAATATCATGCATTTGTAGTATAACTCATCGGGGTGGAATGATCATGAATATGCATCAGGTTAAAGAATCACTACTGGAAAACAATTTTTTGCCATCTGCCTAGTCTTTGCTGTCTGCTAGCTGATGGCAAAGAGTGTCTTTGCCGTCAGCTACAACAAAGCAGATGACAAAGCACTGGCTGATAGCATAGAGTGTTTTTCCATCAGTCACATCTTTGCCGCCAACTAGTGAACGACAAAGAGTCGCACAGCAGACGACAAAGATGTAGATGAGCCCACCTGACCGCGGGGTGGTTAGGTCAAACTGGAGTCCCTTCTTTGCCGTCTGCTAGCGGACGGCAAAGAGTCCGGAGGCAGACGACAAAGAGTCTAGACTCTTTGCCGTCCGCCGGGAGACGGCAAAGCGCTAACTCCGTTAACGGCTCCTCCCCCCCACCCCGCCCCTCTCTCTCTGTAACGGCTCACCCCGCGCGCCCCTCTCTCTCTCCCAATCCCCGACGCCCACCGGCCGCCGCCACCACCGTCGCGCCGCCGCCCCCATCGCGCCCCCGCACCTGTCGCCCTTGCCGCCGCCCCTGTCGCCCCACCGCCGCCCCCCTCGCCCCCGCCGCAACCGTCGCACCACCACCACCATCCCGCCACGGCCCCACCTCGCCCCCGCTGCTGCTGCCCCACCACCGTCGCGCCGCCGCCCCTTGCGCCCCCGGCGCCGCCCCGCCACCCCCAACACCCTGGCCCCTCCACATCCGCCCCTCCCGGTGAGCCCCCACACCCCCCGCACCCCGCATTATTTTTTAGTAGTTTTAGTAGTTGTTATTGTTAGTAGTTTTAGTGGTAGATTTAGTTAGGTTAGTAGTTTTAGTTAGGTTAGTTAGTTAGCTTGGTTAGTTAGATGGAGGAGGAGAAGAGGAGAAGAGGAGGAGGACGAGGACGAGAAGAGGAGAAGAAGAAGAGGAGTAGGAGGAGGGGGAGGAGGAGAAGAAAAAGAAGAAGAAGAAGAAGAAGAAGAAGAGGAGAAGAAAAAAATAAGGAGAATAAGAAGAAGAAGAAGAAGAGAAGAAAAAAAATAAGAAGGAGAAGAAGTAAAGAAGAAGAGAAGAAGAAGAGAAGAAGAGAATAAGAAAAAAATAAGAAGGAGAAGAAGAGAAAAAAGAAGAAGTTGATTTTTTTATTGTTTGGTATTTAGTGGTACTAGATTCTTTTTTAGTTACTTAGAGGTAGATTCTATTTTTGTTTTTTTGCTGTTTAGTGCTATCTAGGTTTAGCGATAGGTTTAGTTAGCTTGGTTAGTTAGTTTAGTTAGTTAGTTAGCTTAATAGAAAGAATAGGAAGAAGAAGAAGAGGAGGAGGAGGAGAAGAGGAGAAGAGGAGGAGGAGGAGGAGGAGAAGAAGAAGAGGAGGAGGAGGAGAAGACAAAAATAAGAAGGAGAAGAAGAAAAGAAGAAGAGAAGAAGAGAAGAAGAATCCCGTCTCCTCCTCCTTCTTCTCCTCCTTCTCCTCCTCCTCCTCCTTCTCCTTCTTCTTGATTTCTTCTTCTTCTCCTCCTCCTCCTCTTTCTTCTGCTCTATCTTATTCTCCTTACCTTATTTTCCCCAACAATGAGATAATTAGCCCATTTAGCTACAAAATGGCATAAAAACCTTGGTTAGCTCATGAATATTATATTCTTAACTTGTTCTCCTCTAAAATGACATAATTAGAATATTTGTGTTGCTCGGATGGATTTACATGTGGTAGTTGTCTCGTCGCTGTGAGGTCTGCTGTGCGAAGACCTCCCCGTGCGTTGTACGAGCTCTGCCCCTGCATTCGTGGGTCAGTACAAATATCATCTCCTCCCCGCCCCTTCATTTACTGTGGCACGGTTTCCGGATGAAACTTTCTAGATTTAGGTAATTAAATTAATTTATCAGAATGCGTGACCAGTATGCGTCTCCCGTTCGAAAGGGCGACATCTATAAATTTGCATGTATTTTCATATTTATAACCGCCATCCTTTCGAATTGTCCAACATTATCCATGGACAGCCCGAGTATGTGTAGATTGGGTTCGTTTTCTCGTATGCTGTGCTCTGGATCCGATGCGGAATTTCGTGAGTGCCTCCCTGTTGTTCTACGGATGCACATCCTCTCTGTTTATTGCGGAGACGTGTATCAGGAGGACAGCGGGGACATGCTGCCAAAATTTTGCGTTGGATCCGGAGCAGAGCATCGGACAACGAACCCAATCTACACATACTCGGGTGGGACTAGGACCTATCTTTACCTATTAGCGTGTAGGTTGCCTGGACGTAATAATAATGGCGAACCTGATTAACCGATGAATATAAATGCTAAATTATATATAAACATATTTCTTCTGTATTTAGTAGCTAGGCAAGATGAGTCATCGTGCATGGATGTATACCGGTCAGCCTAGTCAGAAATAGATGACGAAAGAATGGTTTGTAAAAACAAAGGAATTTTTGAAAGTCGCATTCGCAAATGGCCAGGAAAGAAACTATTCCCCCTGTCCTGGATGCGACAACTATAAAAAGACGATAGAGGCTGTAATGATTAAACACCTGCAGAGGAGGGGGTTTAATCCTAATTATATGGTGTGGACATTTCATGGTGAGTCTATATGACGCACAAGAGCTGAGGTGGTCCGTCATCGCACGGGCGAGCATTGTACCGGGATCGAAGACATGGTGCAAGACTTTGATGATGCTCGGGATTCGGAAGATGAGATGGAGGAATCTGCAAAGGCCTTTTATGAAATGTTGGAGGCTTCAAAACGTCCTCTCCATGAGCACACTGAGCTCTGTCAGCTGGATGCAATTGCACAAGTAATGGCTCTGAAGGCTCAGTTCAACTTGGGAAGAGAATGCTACGATGCGATGATGACACTATTTGGACGCTTCCTACCCAAAGGCCATGTCATGCCTGCAAACCTATACCAGTCGGACAAAATACTTCATGTACTTATGATGCCCTATGAGAAGATAGATGCATGTGAGAAAGGATGTGTCTTATTTAGGAAGGAGTATGCACACTTGGACTATTGTCCCAATTGCGAGTCTTGCAGGTATCTTGTGGTAGACAACGGTATGGGTGAGAAGAGGCAGACCAAAATGGCAGTTAGTGTTCTTTGGTATATGGCAATCATACCAAGAATTCAATGTCTTTTCATGGTCGAAGAGACAGCCACACAGATGACATGGCACAAATTGGGCAAAAGAACCGAACTAGATGCGGATGGGAATAAGATGGTGGTACACACATCGGATGGGGAAGCGTAGAAACTTTTAGATGGATTGCATCAGGATAAAGCGGCAGATCCAAGGAATCCTCGAGTATGCGCCGCCATGGATGGTTTTAATCCCTTCGGCATGACGACAACCCAAGACAGTTGTTGGCCTGTATTTGTCATTCCACTAAATCTCCCCCCCGGGCAGATTATGCAAAGAAAGAACATATTTCTGACGTTGATAATTCCAGGGCCCAATTATCTGGGGAAGAATATGAATGTTTACCTGCAACCGCTTAAGGATGAATTGGAAGAAGCTTGGGATAATGGGGTCAAGACATAGGATGCCGCTAGAAAAGAAAACTTCAAAATGCATGTGTGGTACATGTACTCTATGCATGACTTGCCAGCGTATGCGCTATTCTCTGTATGGTGTGTGCATGGAAAGTTCCCGTGCCCCCAATGCAAGGCAGCTCTTCAGTTTCATTGGTTGCAGGAGGGTCGGAAGTATTCTTGCTTTGACTTGCATAGACAGTTCCTGGATCCTGACCATCAGTTCAGGAAAGACAAGAAGAACTTTACCAAAGGTAAAGTTGTCAAAAACTTAGCACCACCTGCGTTGATAGGCCAACAGATCCTGGATCAGTTAAACGCCCTCGAGCCTGATCCAAAGCGTCCAAGGTATTTCAAGGGGTATAATTCAAAACACGCCTGGACTCACAAGCCATGCTTCTGGGATCTCCCTTACTTCAAAGACCTCCTTCTTCCACACAATATCGACATAATGCACACTGAAAACAATATCGGAGAGGCTATTTTTGGTACATTGTTCGACATAGATGGGAAGACAAAGGATAATACTAAGGCTAGAGTCAATCAGGAGACACTATGTCATAGACCGTTACCAAACATGCGAGAAGGCAAAGGAAAGCAGAAGTGGTCGAAGCCAAAGGCCTGGTTCAATCTTGGAAGGCCAGCTATGAGGGAAGTTATCTTGTGGGTCAAAATGCACTTGATGTTCCCCAATGGGTATGCAGCGAATCTAAAGAGGGGAACGAGTCTTGAAAAATTAAAAATCTTTGGTCTCAAGAGTCATGATTGGCACATATGGCTAGAGCGGGTAATGCCGGTGATGTTACGTGGCTTTATTCCTGAGAATGAATGGCTAGTACTGGCGGAGCTGAGCTATTTCTTCCGTGTTGTTTGTGCGAAAGAATTGTCGCCTGGCGTGGTAGAAGACATGGAGGAGTTTGCACCGGAGATGTTGTGCAAGTTAGAGAAGATCTTTACACCGGGCTTCTTTAATCCAATGCAGCATTTGATTTTACATCTACCGACCGAGGCAAGATTGGGTGGGCCCATGCAAGATCGTTGGTGCTATGCAGCTGAGAGGATGCAGAAGACCCTTCGAGCTAAATGTAAAAATAAGCGTAGAATTGAAGCATCAATGGCCGAGGCAGTCATTACTGAGGAGGTGGCAAACTTTGTGACAGGACACTACGAAGCCAAAAATCATCATTTGCATAATCCGAAGCCTCGGCACAATGATGCAGACCCTAAAAAAGGTGGGTCCAACCTCAGCCTATTCAACGGGAAGCTCGCACCAGCCAGTGCTTCGAAACCAATAACTTGGATGTCGAAGAATAGCGGAACATTTTGTTGTATACCTTCAACAACCTAACATAAGTGCGGTCGTACATCAAGTGAGTTCTCGGCACATTTTCCCGTAACTTCCAATTCATTTGAACTGCTCTTATTCCCATATAATTCAAACAGCCGTTACGTCGCCAAATTCTCGGATGGAGCGGTCATCGAAAATGATTCCGTCGAAGAGTATGAGATTCTGTCAAAGATAGGAGGCGGCTATCCCGGTTTCATCTCTTGGTTCAAACAAAAGGTAATTATCAATAATGGATCATTTCATTTCTTGGTATAACTTGCGGCTAATGCAAAAATCGTTTCATATTAAACTTGTAGGCTAATTCACAGTCTATGGACACCGAATTGAGACAAGTCGCTAATGGTTTTCACTATAAGGTCCGTTTATTTGAGAAATACAACATCAACGGGTATCTCTTTCGTACCTTTGGCAAAGAGCTATTTATGCCCGACCGGAAATCTACAAATTGTGGTGTCTCTGCTATCGGCGAAGGTGTTGTCGAGTATTATGGAAGAGTTGAAGCAATTTATGAACTTCAATTCTATGGTGAAAACCCACCGAACATCGTAGTCTTCAAATGTTATTGGTTCCAGCCGAAGGAGACTAGAAGGACTCATGAACATATAGGACTAGTCGAAATCAATCCAAACACCCATTTAGATGTTCCCGATGTGTATATTACGGCTCAACAGGCGACCCAAGTTTTCTATCTACCGTGGGCATGCCAAACAGATAAGAATCAGGAAGGCTGGTATGTTGTTTATGAAGTGCCGCCACATGTCAGACCACCTCTCCCAAATGAACAGGATTATGAACCTCACATTAACCCAGAAACATATGATTGAGAATTCTTCCAAGAAACACGTCTTTCCAAGAAACGTTTCAAGAACCGCTGTGCTTCATCCAAGAACATGGAAGTAGACAGCGACAATGAATCCGACTCCACCCCTTAGCCGGAACCAGAATACCTGGAACTCGTAGAGGTTACTGATGCGGATGACCTGTCAATGCTTCAACGATTAAAGAAAGGCCTTTCACAACTTCACGCCGTTGAACCCGACGAGCACGTCATTCATGAAGACATGCGTGATAGTGATGATGATGATGCATTTATTGATGATGATTATTAGTTTGTAAGATTCACAAATCAAATTATGTATATTTTAATATTTATCATTCATGTACATATTATTATTCATGTCAGTTATTCAATTTTTTTATGTTGTACTAATTTCTTTTAATCTTTATCATGGCAGGTCATGAGGTGTTGAAAGATGGTGGGCGCCGGTCGAGAGCGCTCGACGGGTTCTTCCCAGCCGCCCCGCACGAGGGGTGGTACTTCCCTTCCACCCGTATGTCTCCGTAGAGCCTTGGCAGACAGTCTGTCGACACCACCCGTGGGTTCTTCTTCGTCGGCGGCATTGCCCACTAGGAGAGGTGCTGGTCGGGTAGGGAAGAAGGGGAAGGGTACAGGGAGAGGTGGTGGCCGCGGAAGATCCAGGAGGACTGTTGAGCCGTGCTCGCCACCACCACTAGCTCATTCACCCGAGCATAGGACTACTATGGTCGACCCGTTTGCGGAGGAGGCTATGGGGACTCGGGTCCAGGAGCCTGGTGTTGTCGGGCATTCGTCCCATGAGACTCCGGTCCAGGATCAGCCTTGGGTCGAGGTGCATTCGGCCCATGAGACTACGGTTCCAGAGGCTTCACCCGACGTGGGGAGGCCTGGATGGGAGACCTGGCCGGATCGGACAGAGTTTCCGGATTGGACCGAGGTTCCGGGTGGCTCAGGGGCGGGGATGGCGGGGATGAGCTTATGGATAGTGAGGGCGATGTGCAGGTGGACGGGGCCACCGTGTACAAGCGTGGTAGTACACGTCTGTCGGTCGTGCCGGCTACCCGTGAGCAGAGGCCGGTGATTAAACCTGAAGGAGATAGGTAAGTACATTTACTATTTTTTTAGCTTTTGCCTTCAAGTTTGTTCAAATATCTAATGCGTTGACCTTATCATACTGCAGGGGATGGCTACACCCTCTTGCAGTCCGCAGGCCAAAACTCCATCCTTGGTGTGCTTTGCCGGACAAATTTCCCAGGGTTTGTGAAGTTGCCTAATGAGGGTCAAGTTCCTACACTAGGATTTTCCTGGGAGCACTACCAGGCTGCGCAGGCCCCGCTGAAGGAGATTATAGATGGTGTCTTGTGCCACACGAGGGCCGATATGGTGATCAAGAGCTTTTGGGTAAATTATCCTTTTACACAGTCTAAAATTAACAATATAGCTAATTATTGTACTAATCGGTGTTTTCATGTTTGATTGCAGAACTTATAAAGGTGTGAGGATGGATATGAGGAGGAGGCGGCCAGGGTTCTGGAGGCCGAGTGTAGGCGGTTACTACAGAACTTACGCCACGAGGCTCGGCCGCAGGCTATTCGAGACTACTACGCCACGCGTGGTATTAAGAAGCAGAAGAAGGATTGCCGCGGAAAGTTTCTGAAGAAGGAGCAATACATGAAGGTAATTACCTATTCTTAAGTCCTTCCACATAGTTTTCTTGATTTCATTCATAGGCGTAGCGCTCAAAATTCTTTCTAGTAACTTACAGGTGCCCCCGAGATGGTGAGCGGATAAGATGGATTGTTGGGAGGCATTGGTTGATGAGTAGTGCACAGGCATCAAGAATGCGAAGGATCGGCGTAGCCAAATGGTTGGTCTGCCACACCATCAAGGCAGCACCAACTTACTTCAGTTCAGATGAAACTGGGTATGTGACTTGCTTCATGATTCATGCAATTCATTCTTCATGCTAATATTTTGTTCCTCTCTTTTAGGCGCATCACAATAAGACGGAGATGCCACACTTGTACGACCTTTATGGCATGGCCCATACTGCCTCGTACAAGAAGGCGAAGGCATTCTCTGAGTCTGACCTGGATGATCCCAATAACTTCACCAACATATCATCCCACCACAAGCTCGTGGTATACAGGGACGCGGGGAAGGCTATGAAAGGGGATGACTTTAACCCTAGCCAAGAACCTTTGGATCCAGAGCTGGTGATCATATCTGGTGGCGGGAGGCCCCATGGCTCGATAGCCATTGGAGATGGGATAATACGTTGTCCACTCACTATCCCGGAGATCAAGGCGCGCCAGTCGAGCAGCTGTCCTGAGATAACGCGTCGTCCTCGGCCAGTCGATCCTCCATCGAGGTTAGTTGTACGGACTAAGAACACTTTCATCCATTTCATTATGTGTGTCACCATAGATCATTACTGTGGTAACGAGGAATGGTGTATCAGGCATCTCTTCAGAAAGAGAGATTGGCAAACCAGGCTGCTCTTGAGAAAGAGAGACTGGCAATCCAGGCTGCTCTTCAGGCTGGTCTTGAGAAAGAGAGATTGGCAAGTCAGGCTGCTCTTGATGAGAGGGACCAGACCACGACACGATTGATTGAGGAGGAGAGGTCCCGGAATGAGGCGGGTCAACGGGCCTTGTACGAGCTTTTTGTGGTAAGTTTTTTTTTCACATTAGCCAAATCATGTGTGTAATGTCTATTCCATTACTAACTAATACGACCGACTCTTCTGGGTCTGTCCAAGAAGAGCGGTCAAGTCCCTCCGCCGATGCCCGTCTTCTCTTCGATTGGCATGGTGAGCTTCATTATAAACTAGTATTAATAATTGAGTGTCATCATGCTAACTGAGACATTGCAAAATATCTATTCTGCGGAATAAATCCCGAGCGGCATCGCACGACCCTTCTCCAGGTGTTTATCCTCCTTGATGACCACTACGGTAAGTTTCTCTTCTCCTCTTTCATATTCTCCTTGCCTTAATTTCCCCACCAATGACATAATTAGCTCATTTAGCTCCAAAAAGACATAGTTAGCTAATTTAGCTCCAAGAAGAGGAGAAGAGGAGAAGAAATAGGAAAAATGAAAAGAAAGAAGAAGAATAAGAAGAGAAGAAGGAGAAGGAGGAGGAGGACGAGGAGGAGGAGGAGGAGAAGGAGGAGAAGGCCAAGGACCTTCTAGTCCCTCTCCTCCTCCTCCTCCTTCTCCTACTTCTTCTTTATTTCTTCTTCTTCTCCTCCCCCTCCTCTTTCTTCTCCTGTATCATATTCTCCTTGCCTTAATTTCCCCAACAATGACATAATTATCCAATTTAGCTCCAAAATGCCATAATAAGCTCAAAATGGCCAAAAAAACCTTGGGTACCTCATTAATATTATATACTTTGCTTGTTTTCCTGTAAAATGGGATAATTAGCCCATTTAGATCCAAAAAGACATAGTTAGCTAATTTAGATCCAAGAATAGGAGAAGAGGAGAAGAAATACAAAAAATCAAAAGAAAGAAGAAGAAGAAGGAGGAGGAGGAGAAGGAGGAGAAGGCCAAGGACCTTCTAGTCCTTCTCCTCCTCCTCCTCCTTCTCCTCCTTCTTCTTTATTTCTTATTCTTCTCCCCCTCCTCCTCTTTCTTCTCCTCTTTCATATTCTCCTTGCCTTAATTTCCCCAACAATGACATAATTAGCCCATTTTGCTCCAAAATGCCATAATAACCTCAAAATGGCATAAGAACGTTGGTTAGCTCATTAATATTATATACTTAGCTTGTTTTCCTCTATAATGACATAATTAGCCCATTTAGCTCCAAAAAGACATAGTTAGGTAATTTAGCTCCAAGAAGAGGAGAAGAGGAGAAATGAAAAGAAGGAACAAGAAGAAGAAGAAGAGCAGGAGACGGAGAAGGAGAATAAGAAGGAGGAGGAGGAGAAGAAGAGAAGAAGAAGGAGAAGGAGGAGAAGAAGGAGAAGGAGCCCTCCTTCTTCTCCTTCTTCTTCTCTCCTCCTTCTTCTCCTCCTTCTTCTCCTTCTTATTCTCTTCATCTTTCTTCTTCTTCTCCTCATCCTTTTCCTTCTCCTTCCCCTTCCCCTCCTCCTCCTCCTCCTTCTTGTTTTTCTTCTCCTTGTTATGTTCTTGCTCTTCTCTTTCTTCTTAAATTTAGCTTATTTGTCATATATATGTTCTTCTTCTTCTTCTCCTGACTTTCTTGTTCCCATTTTGCAGATTGGATGTACTACATGCATGGAAGCTAGCATTCGAGTGCTTTACTTTCCGTTTTTATTTGAGTTGATGAACTATGTGGAACTATATGTATATGTATATATGGATGAACAATATATGTGCAACTATATGTATGTATATATGGATGAAACTTTGTATGTGTTGGTTCTTTTGATATATGGGATGTACGTTGATGAACAAATGGCATTGATGAGCTTTATATGTATATCATATATGTGTTGTGACCTATTTATCATATATGTGCTATGAATTATATGTATATGTGCTATGAAATAGAAAAAATAAGAAAAAATGTGACAATGTAGGCTCTTTGCTGTCTGCCAGCTAATGGCAAAGGCCTTTGCCATCAGCTGACCGACGGCAAAGGTGCCACGTGGCGCCCAGCTGTGCAACCTGGGCAGTAGCAGTTGGCCATATAGTATCGTTACCGTCTGCTTCTAGGGGGGCAGACGACAAAGAAGAGGGCATAGAGGAGGGGGGAGGAGGTGCAGGCTGACGGCAAAGAAGAGGAGGAGGTAGACAACACAGAAGATGGGGAGGCAGACGGAAAAGAAGGGGGGGGAGGCAGACGGCACAGAGGAGGGGGGAGGAGGAGGGGGTGGCAGACGACAAAGAAGCGGGGGAGGCAGACGACAAAGCCTCTGTTATCCCCTAACGGAGGCAACGCCTGTCGGCTGCCGTCCCGAGCACTTTGCCGACTGCTCTTATGAAAAGCTGATGTCAAAGAGCTTTGCCGTCCGCTTCGGTGAGACAGACGACAAAGAAGCTGCAATGCCGTCGTAGGCTGATGCAGAAATTTTGACGGACGTGATATTCTTTGCCGTCTGTGATATTGTCTTTGCCGTCCGTGATATACTCTTTGCCGTCTATGATGGCAGATGTCAAAGAAGCTAATTCCTGTAGTGAATTACTCTTGAAGAACAGGTTACATATATCAACATATCTGTTGAGGGCTGAACCATCCGAGTTCACCCTATATGCCAAGTCACCAAACTTGGTCATACCAGCACTTTTCTTATCACCACACACAACTCACGCACACTTGGTTTATGCGGAAATATCAGGACATAGTGTAAGCAGGATTACCCAACTATCCTTGACCGTGGGCACGGTTATTCGAATAGTTTACACTCTGCAGAGGTAGTACGCTGGACCCACGAGATCTGGGAAACTACCGTGTCATCCACGACTCGGGTATATCACATACCTGAGGTAAGTACCCGATCAATGCCTTTCCCCGGATGATACTAGACAAAGAGGTCCACTCGATTGGTACCCAGCCCACATGTTGTACGTCTTACGAGCACCAACTCTGGACAGTACCAACCAACGGTGTGACTGGAACTCATAAAATACGCATAGTCGTGCTACCCGGCTCGACCCCATCACGAGAGTGACCACACATTACTCCCGCCACTAGTAATGTGGCTCTTTGCTAGCACCGACCAGAGTAATTAACATAGCCCCGTCCCATAAGGGGTAACGTGGTCGTACCGGTAAGGTTGGGACGGTCGACACATCATCAATCTAATCCCATTTCCGAAACCTTACTCACACAAATACCGGGTGCATCACTTCACCAAAAGTGACCACCTAACTTATCATCACCCTCGGGCATTAGTGGCACTCGACGGGGTTTTCATAAACTCTTGCTTTACGGCAACATTATGTTCATGAATAATACTACTGCTACCTTTACTTGTCAACATGGTGTTAGCATGACCCTAAGGGTAGAGTCAAGCTGAATGCATATGCTCCGGAGGAGCCTTCGGTAAAATCATATCAAATGATTACCGGCACTTATGATCATATGCAACCGGAATACTTTCTATTATAACATGCGAAGTAACACATGCTCAGTCATGGTCAAAGGGCTGCTTGCCTCGGTCAGCTAAGTATCCGGGGTCTTCGAGGTCTTCTGCTCCCACGGATTTTCTATCGTCGATAAAACAATAAATAAGGAATAGCTCACACAGAAAGAGTCCACAAAGTCATTTTAAAAATGTTCCCTATTAATGATAAATCTACGATATCATTTTAAAAATACTTGCCTTTAATTTTCCTTCAAGTAATATTTTTGAAAAAAACAAAGCAGAAGCAGAACTATTCCATTTTAGCCCATTTTAATATTGTAAAATAGAATAGTTGCTGGGAAAATTCATCTAAGCATATCATTAAATACTACACATTTGAAACGAAAATAGAGGAAATCACTCTAAACATGGCGTCGTCTCCTTCCCACCTCCTAGGGCGGCGACCCAATGGCGATCTGGAACTCTAGCCGGCACCTTCTCCATCCTCGCCACCCCTCCGCTCAGGTGAACCTTCTCGACCCTTCTCTCGTGGTCGGGCATGGCCTGCATGGGTGGTTCCACGTTGGATCTGGATTTCTCGCGCGGCTTGGCTTTCTCTCATGAGGTTTATCGCCACTCGTGTTTTACGGTGCACCCTATGAAGCATCGTCGCCCTTTCATTATGGTGATTTCCATTGGTCGTCACGTGTTCTGGCTCTCGCCTGACACAGTCGTTGCAGCTCTGGAATCGGTGATTGGTGGATCGGCTATCGAGTTTCGGGTTTCTCAAATCACAGATTCGGTTTTCTCCTTCAAGGTCTCCTGCATGAAAATTGGTTTTCACATTCTGGAATTGCGTTCTTTCAAGTGCTCAAGTTTTAATTGCTTCTTCCATCTTTGGGGACATGGAGGTCCTAATTGGCGTAGGGCATTTGCTCTGTGGAAGAAGCAGTGTGATGCCGAGTGGATTATTGTGAGCCCCTCCAAGAGGAGGGCCTCTTTAGGTCTGATGGCCATGCATTCCAGACCACTTAAGTCTTCTCTCAAATCTGGATCTTCGGTTCGTAAGAAGCTATCTTGTGCCTCCCTTCAACAATATGAGGTTTGCAAGGGCTATAGGTATCCTGTTTCCCGTGATGAGCTAGTCACTCTTGAGCAGGCTGGTTATTCGGTGCCTACCCCTGAACGTGTCATCATCTCTGCACCACCGCCGGCGAAACTCGGGTGGACGGCAGCCACGCCGCACATTACGTTTGGCACAGTTCCCTGCCAAGTTTCATCCCCCGGCTCTCCCGTCGAGAATTTTCAAACTACCAAATTTTTCGGACCTTCCCACGTGCATCAAGAGGATACAACTAATCCAGCCGAGATTTAGGGTTCTTTCAATAGTGGGAATCAATCTTCGGGGGCAAGTTTGGATTCTGGACAAATCTCCTCTCTCATTAATGAGCCTGCTAAGGTTTCTTCATCCTCGGGGCCCGAACCTAATTCCATGATGGATATTCCTTCTTCTTAGGAGGCCCATATGGCCTTTGACGAACTTATTAATAGTATGGTTGAGGATATCTTTTCTTGCTCTATTTGCAACGCTCGGGGCCATCTAGCTACAAACTGTACGGCTTCGCCCGGCTACTCTGACAACGCGGTGGGCCACGCACGATCTAGAGGAGCCTCTTTTATGCGTAATAATTGTCTTACTTGGAACTGTAAGAGACCCACCACCTCCCCTGTCGCTGATATCTCGGGAACTGCTGATACTTTTGGCGATACAACAACCCCTGCGAAATAGCTCCGTCCTGTCTCATCGCCGTCGCCTCCTCGAACTCCCTCGGCGACACCACCGGTCACTCCGCCACCGCCACCAGCAATGGCCAACTTCGAGCTTGACCCTGAGTTCTTCCTCCCGCCTGGTCACAACATCATTGATGGAGGGGTCGACCGGCTGCCTCGGACCTACACCACGCCGGCAGTACCCATCACCAGACGCCACGAGCGCTTCGTCATCGCTATAGTTCATCCAGCGCCGCCGGCCGACGAGGTGATTCAGGTACGACAAGAAGTCGCTGCCCTTCTCCTGCATCAAGGGTTCCATGTCCGGTCTGCTCAACCCTGGATTGAGGGAGTGGGTTTGTTTGAGCTCCGAGATGCTGCTGAGAGTTATGCTACAGTCCACATGGTTCCACAGCCTCTTGCAAATGTTGTGGTGCGCTTCATACGTCATGATCATGGTCTCGGATTCCGCGGCCAAGATGGTTTTCGTCAGGGCTGCCTCATGCTTCTGGGGGTACCGTTGGACTTCCGCAACACTGAAGATCTTAGGGCGGCTGTTAACACCTTTGGGGAGTTTCATCATTGGGTCAGTGATGACCCATATTTGGTTCGTTCTATTGTATTTGCTGCCTTCCCAGAAGACCGGCTGGTACCTCGCAGTATCAGTTTCTTGGAATATTATGCTTGGGGTGGTGCAAAGGTGTCCTGGTCTGCTCCTGTGTACATTTTGGGTACGGCAGCTGCAGAGATTCTTCCCAATGATGAGGACCCGATGCCTCTCAATGGCAACCCTCATCCGCTCCCTGGGCAGCTTGTTCATGACAATTTGCAGTTTGCTTTGCCCCCATATCCTGCACTTGGCTGGAATGCGGTGCCGCTCGCCCCTGGAGACCCTGGGCCTGCTGCTGCGGATGCTGATGACGGTGGCTGGGGGGCGCCGCATGCTGATCTTGAGGCCGGAGGCTGGGGTCACCCGCCTACTGATGGAGGAGACTGGGAGCCGGCTGCCGCCCCTGCTGCGCCTGCCGATGCACCTGCTGCTGATCCAGTTCAAGAACAGGAATCAATGGTGATTGATCAACCGAGTCCCTCTTCTTCGGACTCGGTGCACGAATTGGTGGACCTTGATCCGCAGCAGGATGTTATGGCGCCAGAACCGGCTGCTCAAGAACCACCAATGCATCTTCCTGATGCTGCTAATGCTGATATGGCTGATGCTGATATTGCTGCTCCTGCTAATGCCCCGGACAATGCTGCTGTGCCGGAGGCTGGTGCTGCTGGTCCCGATGCTGACACGGACAATGGGGCTGAGATGGAGGAAGAAGTGAATACGCTGGAGGGGGTGCATGATACAAACCCTCTGGCAATGGTTCTTTACAAACCCCCCCCCCCCACCCGCTCAGTCCAACCTCATTGTTGGGACAGCTAGGGTTTTATATGGGCCTCCATTGCCCCCAGTGATGTCCTGGGCACGCACTTTTGATACTCTGATGGGCCCTGCTACTGCTAGGCATGTACCTCGTCAGTTCCAGCTGCCTATCCTTGAGCCCATCCTGATCCCCAAGCGATCCTGGGACGTGGCTTTTGATGCTGAAACTCCAGGACCTTCACTGTCGGACCCTGTCTCTGCCTCGCTCTCATTACAGGAGGTAACCCCTATCAGCCCAACTTCTTCCTCAGAGGACTTATCCTTCCGCTCTCCTGCTCCATCCAAGAAGGGGTCCCGCAAGAAGGCCACACCGGTGGTGGACTCCTCGGTGCGGCGGTGTACTCGTGGCTCAATCAAGCGCGATGGCTTCAAGCCAGTTCTGCAAGAGCTACCTTCACACATCCCCAAGAAACGGAAGCCCAAAGCCAAGCCTATGTCCTCAACGACACACGAGACTGAAGATGTACCTCCCGCCACTCCTATCCCAGTGATCCAGGAGGTCGGGCAGTCATTGGGCATAGCCCCTGAGAAGCTCACGGTGGATCGACTTATGGAAGATCCTGCTGTCTTTACGCCCACATCTTCTGATGTTTAATCTGGCCATGTTAAGTTCTTACTGTACTGGTTCTATGTACTGTCGATCTTCTGTTTGCTCTGACTTTTGGTGTTTCGAACCTTGGTTGCAATGGCTATTACATAGCCTTGCTTTTGCTCTATCTATAACCTGCAATGGATAGTCGTTCAACGAGGAGTTGGCGTGTGCTGTGCTGGAATGTGCGTGGCCTCAATTCAGATCATAGGCAACGGGCAGTCCGTAACAAAATTGATGAGAGCCTTGCTGCGGTGGTCTGCTTGTAGGAAACAAAGATGCAGTCTATCGAGTTTCGGGCAGTTAAAGGTTTCTGCCCCAAACGTTTTGATCAATTTTCTTACTCCCCTTCCAGGGGTGCATCAGGAGGGCTCATCACTCTTTGGAACTCATCCATTCTCACTGGTCATTTAGTAGAATGCACCCCATATGGCTTGATCACCTCCTTTACCTCAAATCACACGGGTGAATCATGGACTTTAGTTAATGTCTATGGGCCATGTCAAGGGGAGGCCCGTGATCTTTTTGTGAGCTGGCTTTACAATCTTCATATCCCCACTAGGGCTAATTGGCTGCTCCTTGGGGACTTTAATTTCATTAGATCTCCTGATAACAGAAACCTCCCTGGGGCTGATGTCAATGACATGTTCATCTTCAACGAAATTATTGGACACCTGGGATTGTTGGAGCTTCCCATCAAGGGCAGATCCTACACTTGGTCCAATATGCAAGACACCCCCCTTCTGGAGCAGCTGGACTGGTCCTTTACCTCCACCAGCTGGATCTCCTCTTATCCTCTTACCCAAGTGCTCCCTCTGGCAAAGACTGCATCTGATCATGTGCCTTGTGTGGTCATTGTTAACACCTCCATCCCCAAATGCAACTTATTTCGTTTTGAAAACTATTGGGTTGAAATGGAGGGTTTCATCGAATGTGTGCAACAATCCTGGCTCATTCCTTCAAGAAAGACACACATCTCTGCTATTATCATGGATAAGATGAAGCATCTTAGGCAGGCTCTGAAGAAATGGCAGATGTCTCTGTCTCAGTTAAAACTTCTTATTTCCAGATGTAATCAAGTGGTGCTATTCTTGGATGAGCTTGAAGAGCTGAGATCCCTTTTCAGACCAGAAGCTAACTTCAGGAAAATTGTTAAGCTCCATTTGGAACATCTTCTACACCTTCAGTGTCTATACTGGAAGAAGAGGGCCACTATCCGCTTTGTTAAAGTTGGTGAGGAAAATACTAAGCTTTTTCATGCTATGGCCACTAAACGGTATAGGAAGAGTTCCATTGCCTCTCTCAAGTTAAATGACGGTTCTATCATCTCTGATCATGATCAAATTGCTGCCTGCTTCTGGGCATCTTTGAAGGATCGAATGGGAACTTCTGTTGGCATTAATATGGCTTTTGACTTACGCTCCCTACTGGATGAGGTTCAGGGCCTTGATATTCTCACAGAACCTTTTTCCAAGTCTGAAATGGATAAAATTGTGCAAGATATGCCTATTGACAAAGCTCCCGGGCCTGATGGTTTCAATGGGCTTTTTTTCAAGAAATGCTGGCACATTATCTCCCCTGAGTTTTATCAGCTCGTTGCTGAATTTCATGCTGGACAAGCCCAGCTGGTAAACATGAACTCCTCCTATATTACACTCATTCCCAAAAAGAGATCTCCTGAACATGTCGGCGACTATAGACCAATATCTCTTACTGGAATGGGTCTCAAATTTTTGTCAAAAATGCTTGCCAATAGGCTACAGTTGCAGATTGTTAAATGTCTTCACAAGAATCAATACGGTTTTATCAAATCTAGGACCATTCAAGATTGTGTGGGCTGGACTCTGGAGTATCTGCATCAATGTCATCAATCCAAGAAGCCTATAGTTATCCTTAAGCTGGATTTTGAAAAGGCATTTGATTCTGTGGAGCATGAATTCATCTTCCAGATTCTTAAGTCCAAGGGCTTCAATGAAAGATGGATCCTTTGGGTTAGGCAACTTCTAGCCTCTGGATCGTCTTCAGTACTAATCAATGGTGTGCCTGGAAAGAAGTTCATGTGTAAAAAAGGTGTCAGGCAGGGAGATCCTTTGTCCCCACTGCTGTTTGCTATTGCTGCTGACTTTTTACAAACTCTGGTTAATCAACTGCTGGTGGATGGACTGCTACAGTTACCCATACCTAGTCTTGATAAGGATTACCTTATAGTGCAATATGCTGATGATACTCTTAGCATCCTACCAGCTGACAAATCCCAATTGTTGGAGCTTAAGAAAATCCTTTTGCTTTTCTCCCAGTCCACTGGATTACAGGTGAATTATCACAAATCTGCACTCCTACCTGTCAACACTTCTTCTCAGCATCTGCAGGACCTGGCAGACTCCATTGGTTGTAAGGTGGGATCTCTACCCTTCACATATATGGGACTGCCTGTTGGGACAGCTAAACCTCGAATCATTGATCTCATGCCTCTGGTGGATAACATGGAAAGAAGGCTCAGTGCTAGTTCCTCTTTTGTTGCTCAGGGGGGAAGACTCCAATATGTACATTCAGCACTGTCTGCTGTTCCCATTTTCTTCTTACGCAGCCTGGATATACCACCAGGTATACTGAAGCAATTGGAGAGGATTCAGAGGCAATGTCTATGGAGAAGAAATGGGAATGATCATGCACCGTCTCTTGCTGCTTGGCCCCTGGCGTGCAGGCCTAAAAATAAAGGGGGATTAGGGATTATGAATTTAGCAGTTCAGAATGAAGCACTCCTGCTCAAACATGCTGATAAATTCCTCAATCATGCTGATATCCCTTTGGTTCATCTGATTTGGAACACTTACTATCATAACACTGTACCTCAGGGTACTGCACTTTGTGGCTCCTATTGGTGGAAATACATCTGCAAACGTCTTGACAAATTCAGAGCTGTTACCTATGTTCTGCCTAATAAGGGTGACTCCTTCTTGTTTTGGTCTGATTCCTGGTTACTTGGAAATGCCACTATGCCATTGGCAGCCAGATTCCAAAGATTGTTCTCCTTTGTGGTTGACCCTTTCTGCACAGCTCAAGAAGTCTTTGCTGCTTTTTCTGATGACAGTATGCTCTCCATGTTTCACCTTCCACTGTCTGCTCAAGCTTATCAGGAACTGACTGCAGTCCAATCTTTACTTCTGGACCTGGACCTTGATCATCAGGCCTCAGACCGATGGGTATGGCGTAAGGATGCTAAGGTTTACACACCCAAGGCATACAATGCTCATGTTCATAGCAGTATTGTACCTAACCGTTTGCTTAACTGGATCTGGAAAAGCTGCTGTATCATGAAGGTTAAGATGTTTGCCTGGTTGCTCATCATGGACAGGCTGAACACTCAGGACATGCTGGAGAGGCGTCACTGGACGGTCTCTGATTCTAATCTCTGTGTTTTATGCCATGCTAGAGTCAAGGAAGACAGAGATCATTTATTCTTCACATGCCTATTCAGCACCAGGGTTTGGAACTACCTGCAGATCACTTGACAGGGGTCATCTATGTGGACTGCTACTACTGCAGCTAAAAAGGACTTCCCTTATCCTTTCTTTGCTGAGGTTGTTTTCACTGCCTGTTGGAATATCTGGACTACCAGAAATGCAAAGGTCTTCAACCAGGAGCAGCCAAAGTTCAGGAAATGGAGAGCTGGATTTCTTCATGACATTTCTTTGTTAGCTCATAGAATTAAGGCTAGTTTCAGGGATGATCTCCTTAAGTGGATTTCGTTTTGCCTCCTTGAGGTTTGTATACCTCTGCTCCTCCCCCCTTTTTGTACATTCTATAACCCCTTATTGTACATACAGTTTCCATAGTTGAAATAGAGAAAATGGCTGTGGGGGGTTTTCCCTACAGTAGCCGGTCAAAAAAAAAATACTACACATTTTTAGAAAACTAACAGTGGAAGAGTTATATTTTTACACTGGTTAAATGTTTTTATTAAAATCTTAGAAATCCAGGTTTTAAAATAAAAAGAAAAATAGGCCACCTCCTGGCCTGGCTCGGCCCAGAGCTGGGCTGGCCCATGGCCAGCCGACGGCCTACCTAGGCGCGCACGCCGTCAGGTTTGAAGCTGACGCGCGGGGCCTTGCGGTCAGTGGCCGAGGCCAGCGCGGGGGAGGAGGCTGGGCCACCGACAGGTGGGGAACACCTGTCGGGGTCGTCTCCTACCTCCAGCCAGAGAGGAGGAGGAGGACGCCGATGAGGTTGTCGACGTGCTCAAGCTCTAATGAACACGGGAATGGGTCCCCCTGAACGTCGCCTACCTGCTGGTGGTCGAAACAACGACAGGGAGGAAGGGGTTCACCGGCGACAAGGAGGTCGTGGTGGAGGGTTTTCAGGAAGTGGTCGAGGGGGTGGCTAGAGACACGGAAAAGCTCGGGCGAGTTAGGGGAAAACTTCCTGGGCCAAGGGGGTAAGTTTGGTGGGTAGAGGGGCGCAGGAGCCGTCGTGTAGCCGGAGATCAATCGGAGCTCTGAGGTGGAGGGGCCTCGGTCGATCTCGAGCATCGGGGCTCTACTGGTTTGCTGGGGTGGCTAGGGAGGTGCTAGTGGATGCGGCGAAGCTATCTGAGGGGTGCTGGAGCGAGGGGGAGGGCTATTTATAGGCCATTGACGGTGAGCAGATTCAGGAGCCCCGGTGACTCACAGTGGCACGCATGGGGGTGCAGAGAGAGGTCGGGGTTGATACCACGGTCTCAGGACGTGGTATTGGACTGCCCGAACCATCTGCAGCAGAGAGAGGGAGAGAGAAGGCGAGCATTCGTGGCAGCGCAAGCTTGGCCGATTCTAGAGGGCGCGGGCTCACGTCGCGCGAGCTCTAACGCGAGAGAGGAGGGGCCCTGAGGCTTGCCCGACGTAGAGGGGCTGTCGGGGAGGAGGTTGGACATCTCGGGGGGAGGCTGGAACTGGCCGAGGGCGTTGCCCCCACCTTGGTGACTCCCTGTAGCACGCCCAGAGCGCAGCTTTGGCATGCCACGGCATGCTGGTGCGCTCTGGGGCACTTTGGACGTGTCTAACATGTCCTGACACTTGCTGGGGGTGTGGCTAGCCGTTTGGTTTTAGTGGGAGCTTCGGCTGGTCAAAGGAGGCAAGAAATACTAGTGCTATCAGTCATGAACTGATGTCTAAATTGGGGGTTTTTGACCTTTCCACTTTGAACCAGTGAAGGGCCAGTTGACTGGGGTTAGATACAGGTGCTGGCTACTTAATCTAAGAGTTTGAAGCAAAGGAGTTTGGTCTAGCTGTGGCTAAGGTGGCTTTTTCCTATCTGTCACAACGTGTTCGACAGTGGGAACAGGGGGTTGCACCCCACCACTAGTGCTGAGACTTAACAAGTTTGGTTTTGGTGGTAAACCTTGGAGTTCCACCAAATTTGGGCCCCAAAGGACAAGTTTAGCTTTGTAAACTTGAAATCACTCCAGTAGGACCAGATCTGTTCCTTCCAAAGGGAGGGTGGGCAAACTAAGTCCCACAAATCCCATTTTTGGTGTAGAACCCTCATTTGAGGTATTAGACACTCCTGCAAAGTTTTAGCCTCATTGGACAAACTTTGCTATGTAGAGTTGCTCTAACTTGATTCTGGACAAACAGGGTTTTTGGGTTATTTGGGGTCCTTATCGACCTTTGATCAAGGTGAAACTTTATGTGGACACCAAACAAGGCTTAGGGACATCACTAGAATTTTCTAGGAATTTATTGAGAATATTTCCTTTGGAAATATTTCAAAATGCCAAAACAGACAGAAATAGCTTTTATAGTTTTAATCAATAAATATAATAGAAAATGGGGTTTAAAATCTTATGTATGGAAAATATATGTCCTTCTGATCATCTCTAAATTTAATCAGATTTTTCCAAAGCAGAAAAGTATTTTTCCATGTTGGAATACCAATTCTGACCTTAGAAATGGATAGGCTATTTAATTAGGAAAATACTCACAAAAATAATTACTTCTGTGGTTTTGAAATATAAAGATAGTTAAAAATCAGATTACCAAATATGAGTAGTAGCACTGCTTGCTATCAAGGACATGCAGTGCAATTCAAGGTGGTATTACTTTGGTTATCAAAGGTTTTTGGAAATCAGTACAATACCAAAGGAATTTAGGGTTTCAAAACCTCACATGATCAAGCATACATGCATACAATGTCAATCATGGCACTCACAACATTAGTTTTGAAAATGTTTTAACAAGCTCAAAATTTTACAACACAGACAGGTGATAGCAAAACAAGGTGTGACAGCACATCACTCCCCCACAATGGGATAATCCATTAATCCCTCAAAAGAGCCAACATTGATACAAAGAGGATGCAAAAAGACTAAACACAAGACTCACATATACATGATGTGCAAACCAATATACACATACTTGATTACTAAATATTATCAAGTTGGAAGGACAACATATACAAACACATGCACGGTACAAAACCACAACATGCAAAGGGGCAAGTAACTAATAATGTAAAAAGTTTAACTATCATTTATGGGTTAGGCATTAGAGACAACCGCATTGACTTTAAATATGGCACCACGTAATTCCGTTGAGATCACACCGTATGAACTATGGTTCAGAGAAACCTAAGCTGTCATTTCTTAAAAGTTTGGGGTTGGACGCTTATGTGAAAAAGTTTGAGCCTGATAAGCTCGAACCCAAAGAGGATAAATGCATCTTCATAGGTCACCCAAAAAAGTTGGGTATACCTCCTATCTTAGATCCGGAAGCAAAGTGTTTGTTTCTAGAAATGGGTCCTTTCTCGAGGAAAAATTTCTCTGAAAAAGAATTGAGTAGGAGGATGGTGGAACTTGATGAGGTTATTGAACCATCACTTCAACCAGTGTGTAGCAGGGCTCAGGAAGTTGTTCCTGTGGCGCCTACACCAATTGAAGTGGAAGCTGATAATAGTGATCATGAAGCTTCAGGATCAAGTTACTACAAATCTTGTAGGGTATACAAGGTCATGTACTACTTCGGAGTGGTACGGTAACCCTGTCTTAGAGCTCATGTTGTTGGATAACAATGAACCTACGAGCTATGAAGAAGTGATGGTGGGACCGGATTCCGAAAAATGGTTGGAGGCCATGAAATCCGAGAGAGTGTTCATGTATGAAAACAAAGTGTGGACTTTGGAAGAACTACTTGATGGTCATAAGACTGTTAAGTACAGATGAATCTTTAAAAGGAAAGCAGATGATGATGGTGAGAAGTCACCATTAAGAAAGCTCGACTTGTCGCAAAGTTGTTTCCCACAATTTCAAAGAGTTGACTATGATGAGACTTTCTCACTCGCAGCGATGCTAAAAAAATCTGTTGGAATTATGTTAGGAGTTGTTGCATTATTTATGAAATCTTGCAGATATGATGTCAAAACATTGTTTCCTCGATGGTTTCCTTGAGTAAAGGTTGTATGTGATACAACCAGAAGGTTTTGTCGATCCTAAGGATGCTAACAAGTATGCGACCTCCGGCGATCCTTCTATGGACTGGTGCAAGCTTCTCGAAGTTGGAATATATGCTTTGATCAGATGATCAAAGCTTTTGGTTTTATACAAAGGTTATGAGAAACTTGTATTTCCAAGTACGTGAGTGGGAGCACTATGGAATTTCTGATGAGTATATATGGTTGACATATTGTTGATCGGAAATAATGTAGAATTTCTGGAAAGCATAAAGGGTTGTTTGAAAGGAGTCTTCCAAAGGAAAACATGGATTAAGCTAGTTGAACATTGAGCATCAAGATCTATAGAGATGATTAAGAAGCTTAATAAAACTTTCAATGAAATGCATGCCTTGACAAGGTTTTGAAGGAATTCAAAATACATCGGAAAACAAGGAGTTCTTAGCTATGTTGTAAGGTGTGAATTTGAGTAAGTCTCAAAGGCTCGACCACGTCAGAAGAAAGTGAAAGGACGAAAGTCGTACCCTATGATCTAGCCATAGGCTCTATAGTATGTTATGTTGTGTACTGCACCTGATGTGTGCCTTGCCACGAATCTGTCAAGGGGTACAAAAGTGATCTGGTAATGGATTACTAGACAACGGTCAAAAGTTATCCTTAGTAACGAGTGGACTAAGGAATTTTTCTCGATTATGGAGGTGATAAAAGAGTTCGTCGTAAAAGGTTACGTCGATGCAAGCTTTGACACTAATCCGGATGACCCTGAGTAGTAATCCGGAATTGTATAGTGGAGCAGTCGTTTGGAATAGTTGCAAATGGCGCATGGTAGCAGCATCTATAGGATGACATAGGGATTTTTAAAGCACACACAGATCTGAAAGGTTCACGCCTGTTGACTAAAACCTATCTCACAAGAAAGACATGATCGAACTCCAGAACTGTATGGGTGTTAGATTCATTGCAATCACATAGTGATGTGAACTAGATTATTGACTCTAGTGCAAGTGGGAGACTGTTGGAAATATGCCCTAGAGGTGATAATAAAATATTTATTATTAAATTTATTTATAATCCTTTATTATCCATGCTATAATTGTATTGATTGGAAACTCAAATACATGTGTGGATACATAGACAAAACACTATCCCTAGTGAGCCTCTAGTTGACTAGCTCATTGATCAAAGATGCTCAAGGTTTCCTAGCCATAGACAAGTGTTTTCACTTTATAACGGGATCACATCATTAGGAGAATGATGTGATGGACAAGACCCAAACTATGAACGTAGCATATGATCGTGTCAGTTTATTGCTACAGTTTTCTGCATGTCAATGTATCTGTTCCTATGACCATGAGATCATGCAACTCCCGGACACCAGAGGAATACCTTGTGTGTATCAAACATCGCAACGTTACTGGTGACTATAAAGGTGATCTATAGGTATCTCCAAAGGTGTCTGTTGGGTTGGCATGGATCAAGACTGGGATTTGTCAATCCGTATGACGGAGAGGTATCTCGGGGCCCACTCGGTAATACAACATCACAATAAGCCTTGCAAGCAATGTGACTAAGAAGTTAGTCACGGGATCTTGTATTATGGAATGAGTAAAGAGACTGGATAGTAACGAGATTGAACTAGGTATAGACATATCGACGATAGAATCTCGGGCAAGTAACGTACCGAAGGACAAAGGAAACAACAAACGTGATTAACTGAATCCTTGACATAGAGGTTCAACCGATAAAGATCTTTGTAGAATATGTAGGAGCCAATATGGACATCCAGGTCCCGCTATTGGTTATTGACCGGGTAGTGTCTCAGGTCATGTCTGCATAGTTCTCGAACCCGCAGGGTCTGCACACTTAAGGTTCAGTGAAGTTTTGGTATAGTTGAGTTATAGGTGTTGGTGACCAAAGGTTGTTCGAAGTCCAGGATGAGATCCTGGAAGTAACGAGGAGCTCTGGAATGGTCCGGAGGTAAACATTGATATATAGGAAGTCCTGTTTTAGTCACCGGAAAGGTTTCGGGCTCATCGGTAGTGTATCGGGAGTGCCGAGAGGGTACCAGGGGGGTATCGGGAGGGGTGTATCGGGCCAAGAGACCTCATGGGCTGTAGGAGGAGTCAACCCAGCCCCTAGTGGGCTGGCCGAACCAACCACTAAGTCCCATGCGGCTAGAGGTGGGAAAAACCCAAAGGAAAGGAAGGGAAGGAGTCCAAGTAGGAAAGGAATCCTAGTTGGAGTATGATTGGAGGTGGACTCTTGCACCTCCTCCTATTCGACTGAACCCCTAAAGGGTTTTTGGGCTGCCTCCTCCCCTCCCTCCCTCCTATATATACTAGAGGATTTAGAGGGAAGAGCTAACCCAAATTGCCACATGCTCCCTCTACTTCATCTATATCAGATTCTCATCTAGTCTAGTTTGGCGGTGCTTAGGCAAAGCCCTACTGGATTAGTTCACCACCACCACCACGCCGCCATGATGGAGAAATCATCTTCCTCTCTGTTCCTCTTGCTGGATCAAGAAGACGGGGATCATCATCTAGCTGTACGCGTGTTGAACGCGGAGGTGCCGTCTTTTCTGCACTAGATCGGGATGGATCGTGATGGGATCGCGGGACAGATCGTGATGAGATTGTGGGATGGGCTGCGATTTGAATCGTGAATATGTTCCACTACATCAATCGCGTTATATACGCATCTTTTTAGCATCTACAAGGGTATGTAGATTCACTCTCCCGTCTTGTAGATGATCATCACCATGGATGGGTATTCCATGTGTGTAGGGAAATTTTTGTTTCCCATGCAACATTCCACAACACCTACGTCATGTGTTTCTGGATTATGTGTGTGGAAAGTCCAAATTACAGGAGCGGACCAACCCAACAAGGAAGCGCAGGGAGTACAGCTACGTGTGCAAATGGACAAAAAGTTGACCTTTCTAAAGGTAACCATGGACCTCCTTTTATAGTGCAAGGTAACCATGGACCTCCTTTTATGGACCATGGCTAAAATAGTATTTTTGGAAGGGTGAATAGTGGATTCTATAGCTGCCAAAATTGTTGACATGAGGTACACTTGCGAATGCCTAACCTTCACGGTTTAGGACAGGTGCATTAAATGCACCGTGTGGTGCCACGCTGGTGGCGTCTACCGGCAAGGATCTCCTCTCCTTCTATGTCGTCCGCCGAGCTACCTCTTATTCTCTTAACACACCACGGGACGGGCATAATTAAAGTTGTTGCATGTCCATCACTATTGCTAGAGGTCTCTTACTAAACCCACCTAACTGCCTGCCGGGTGGAGCGGTGGAGATGTGGAGGAGTCTTACCGGGTGTGATGGTTGTGTGGTCTTCTTCCTCCCGGCAAGGTGGCTTGTCAGGTGCCTTGTCTTATCACTTGTGGCTTGAGCTTTCTTCCGGTAGAGGGTTGCTAGGCGAGGAGGCTACTACCATCTGTGAATGAGTCGGGGTACTAAGGGTTCCGTTCTTTAGTACAATCACAGTAGCCCCGGGCGTAAGCCATACTGAAGTCCATGAAGTTGTTGGGCTAGGCCCAGAACCGGTGCACAGATATGTAGCCGATCTTTGCTCCGGACATGATGATGTTTTTTCCACTATTTTCCCATGATGCGCATTGAATGCGGGTCGTGGGAGTGGTGGAGTATCTCCGAAAGGTGCGGTTTCATTGGGCAGGGAGAGGCGGCCTCTCTGGTTTCTGTCTTTATAAAAAAGGGAAATCCGCAGTTCGCTGCTCATCCCGAGCCCTTTCTCCTTCCACCACTTCCCTTGCTTTTCTTCTGGAGCGATGCAGAGCCCTCGAGCAAGTCCACCTCCTTCATTACGACCCACCTCCATGCCCACAATTCTATGGTTTATGCAACTCTATGGTTGACATCATACTTAGCTAGCATCTTGCGGAAAACACCATGAATGATGTGTGAACTGCCATCAGTCATCAAGTATCTAGGGACTCCAAATCTTGGGAATATGACTTCTTTAAGCATCTTAATAGAGGTGTGGTGATCAGCATTTTTAGTGGGGATAGCTTCTACCCACTTAGTAACCTAATCCACAGCAACTAACATGTGAGTGTACCCATTGGAACTCGGGAAGGGTCCCATATAATCAATGCCCGAGACATCAAATGGTTCAATGACAAGTGAATAGTTCATAGGCATCTCTTGACGCTTACTGATGTTCCCTGTCCTTTGGCATTCGTCACAAGACAAGACAAACTAACGGGCATCCTTGAAGACAATGGGCCAATAGAAACCTGATTGCAATACCTTATGGGCAGTTCTATCTCCAACATCGTGTCCTCCATAGGCTTTGGAATGACACTTCTACAGGATCTGTCCATGTTCATGTTCAAGCACACAACGTCTAATAACACCATCTACTCCTTCCTTATAAAGGTGAGGATCATCCCAAAAGTAGTGTCTCAAATCAAAGAAGAATTTCTTCTTTTGTTGATAGGTGAAACTGGGTGGTATCTATTTGGCTACGATATAGTTTGCATAATCGGCATACCACGGTGCACTAAGTGAAGTGCGGATGCCATTTAATTGCTCATCAAGAAAGCTGTCATTAATAGGTAGTGGGTCATCAAGGACATTCTCTAGCCTAGACAAGTTATCTGCTACAGGGTTATCAGCACCCTTTCGGTCAACGACGTTCAAATCAAATTCCTGTAGCAGGAGAACCCATCTGATCAGCCTAGGCTTAGCGTCCTTCTTCTCCATGAGGTACTTAACAACAGCATGATCAGAGTGAATAGTGACTTTGGAGTCAACTATATAGGATCTGAACTTTTCACATGCAAACACGACTGCTAAAAAATCCTTCTCAGTAGTGGCATAGTTTCTTTGGGCACTGTCTAGAGTTTTACTAGCGTAGTGAATGACATTCAACTTCTTGTCAACTCTTTGTCCTAGAATAGTACCAACAGCATAATCACTAGCGTCACACATGATTTCAAAGGGCAAGTTCCAGTCAGGTGGTTGAACAATAGGTGTGGTTATCAAAGCCTTCTTAAGTATTTCGAAAGCTTCCTCACAATCCTCATCAAAGACAAAAGGAACATCCTTCTGCAAGAGGTTGGTAAGAGGACTAAAAATCTTAGAGAAGTCTTTAATGAACCTTCTATAGAAACCAACATGACCTAGGAAACTTCATATACCTCTGATATCCATGGGGCAAGGCATTTTATCAATTGCATCAACCTTAGCCTTATCCACTTCAATGCCTCTCTCAAAAATTTTGTGTCCTAAGACGATACCTTCATTAACCATAAAGTGGCACTTCTCCCAATTCAAGACAAGGTTGGTTTCTTCGCATCTCTATAAGACTCGATCAAGGTTGCTGAGGCAATCACCACGGAAGATCCGTAAACGGAGAAGTCATCCATGAAAACCTCAACAATCTTTTCACAGAAGTCAGAGAATATAGCCATCATACATCTTTGGAAGGTGGCAGGTGCATTACATAAGCCAACAGGCATACGTGTATAGGCAATGGTACCGAAGGGGCAGGTGAAAGTGGTTTTCTCTTGATCAGATTGTGCAACAGGTATTTGCGAGAAACCTGAATAACCGTCTAGAAAGCAGAAATGTGTGTGTTTTGATAGCCTTTCTAGCAATTGGTCGATGAACAACAAAGGATAATGATCTTTCCTGGTTGCCTTGTTCAGTTTCCGGAAGTCTAGCACCATTCTATAGCCGGTAATAATCCTTTATGGGATTAGTTCATCCTTATCATTAGGAACGACGGTGATACCTCCCTTCTTAGGTACGCAATGTACTGGACTTACCCAATCACTATGAGCAACAGGATAAATGATTCCTGCTTCCAGAAGCTTTAATATTTCTTTTCTAACGACATCTTTCATCTTAGGATTTAATATCCTTTGATGATCAACAACTGGTTTAAAGTCAGGATCGGTTTTAATCTTGTGCTGACGTAGAGTAGGACTAATACCCTTCAGATCATCAAGAGTATATCCAATAGCAGCGTTGTGCTTCCTCAGAGTTTTTAGTAACTTCTTCTCTTCGCGCTCTGAGAGGAGAGCACTAATAATGACAGGATATATCTCCTTCTCATCAAGATAGGCATACTTAAGAGTATCAGGCAACTGTTTAAGCTCGAATGCAGCATCATCCTTTGGTGGGGGAGGATCCCCAAGCATTTCAACAGGCAGATTATTCTTGAGAGTAGGATATTGTTCTAAGACAATTTTATCTATCTCATCTCTCTCCTCCATATGCATATCATTTTCATGCTCAAGCAGATATTGCTCTAAAGGATCTGTAGGAGGTACGGCAATAGAGGCAAGAGCAATGATTTCATCTCTACCAGACGACTCTCTTTCATTGGTTTGTCTTCCAAACTTGGAGAAGTTGAATTCATGAGACACACCCTCCAAACTTACTGTGACAGTCTGCTTAATGCAATCAATGTGAGCATTGACAGTGTTGAGAAAGGGTCTACCAAATATGATGGGACAAAAGCTATCTTGTGCAGTACCAAGGACGAGGAAATCAGTAGGATACTTCGTCTTACCACATAGGACTTCTACGTCTCTCACAATTCCCAGAGGGAAGATAGTGTCTCTATTAGCTAGCGTAATAGTGACATCAATGGGTTCTAACTCAGTAGGTGCAATCTCAGCTTTGATTTCATCATATAGAGAACGGGGTATTGCACTAACACTAGCTCCCATATCACATAAACCTTGGTAGCAGTGATCTCCTATCTTAACAGAAACAACGGGCAGGCCAACTACAGGTCCGTGTTTGTCTTCCGCGTGAGGTTTAGCAATTCTAGCGGAGTCCTCAGAGAATTTGATAACATGCCCGTCTACGTCTTCGGCTAAGAGATCTTTGATAACAGCAACACTAGGTTCAACTCTATTCTCCTCAGGGGGTGCAAGTGGTCTAATGTAACCCCTACTTATCACAGTTGGAGCTTTAGAATAATCCTAGCAGGGTATGGTGGTTTCTCGGTGTAAGCACAAGGAACAACAGGATCACTAAAAGCTATGATTGTCTCCTCAACTAGATTGGTTTTGGCTATGTTGCTTTCTACAGGAGGATGATATTTAAACCACTTCTCTTTGGGAAGATCAACATGAGCATGAAAATATTCACATAGGGAAGCTACTATCTCACAGTCAAGTACATACTTAGCGCTAAAATCTCTAGAAGTGTTTGTCTCAACAAAAGATTTAACGCAATCAAATTGGAAATTCATACCTGACTCCTTATCTTTCTCCAGCTCCCAATATTTAGAGTTGCGTTTGATTCTCTCCAATAAATTCCACTTGTGATCAATATACTTCTTCAAAAAAGAACCGGCACAAGAAGTGTCAAGCATGGTACGATCTTCATGAGAAAGTCGAGCATAAAAGTTTTGAGTGATGATTTCTCTTGAGAGCTCATGATTGGGGCATGAATATAGCATTGATTTAAGCCTCCCCCAAGCTTGAGCTATGCTTTCCCTGTCACGAGGCCAAAAGTTATAAATAAAGTTCCGATCATGATGTACTAAATGCATAGGATAGAACTTTTGATGAAATTCCAATTTCAACCGATTGTAGCCCCATGATCCAGCATCATCACATAGCCTATACCATGTCAACGCCTTATCCTTCAAAGATAAAGGAAAGAATTCTTCTTTACCTCATCCTCGGGCAAACTTGCAAGCTTAAATAAAGCACAAACTTCATCTACATATATTAGATGCAAGTCTGGATGTGAAGATCCATCTCCTGTGAAAGGATTAGCCAGCAGTTTCTCAAGCATACCCGAAGGAATTTCATAAAACATATTTTAAGTAGGTACCTCAGGTTGAGGAGAAACTCCTCGTGCTTCCGTTCATGGTGAAGATACCCCGAACAAACTCCTCAAAGGAACAGTTTCCATAGTGACAAGTGACAATAAATTTCAGCACAGTATAAAAATGTTTCCTTACCAATTTCCACTTACCAAAGGCGCTTCACTCCCCGGCAACGGCGCCAGAAAATAGTCTTGATGACCCACAATTATAGGAGATCAATCATAGTCATTTCGATAAGTAAGAGTGTTGAACCCAACGAGGAGCAAAAGGCTCTGATAAACGGATTTCAGCAAGGTAATAACTGCAAGCACTGAAAGTAGCGGTAACAAGTGATTGTGTAGCGAGGTGAAACGTGGTGAGCAAAAAGTAAAAAGTAACAAGTAGTAGCAATGGTGCAGCAAGTGGCAAAATCCCTTTTGTATCAAGGGACAAGTCTGAACAAAGTCTTATAGGAGGAAAAATGCTCCCGAGGACACACGGGAGTTTCTGTCATGCTAGTTTCATCATGTTCATATGATTCGCGTTCGTTACTCTGATAGTTTGATATGTGGGTGGACTGGCGCTTGGGTACTTCCCTTACTTGGACAAGCATCCCACTTATGATTAACCTCTCTCGGAAGCATCCGCAACTACAAAAGAAGAATTAAGACAAAGTCTAACCATAACATTAAACCAGTGGATCCAAATCAGCCCCTCACGAAGCAACGCATCGACTGGTGTTTAAGCTTCTGTCACTCCAGCAACCCATCATCTACTTACTACTTCCCAATGCCTTCCTCTAGGCCCAAATATGGTGAATTGTTATGTAATCGACGTTCACATAACACCACTAGAGGAAAAGACAACATACAACATATCAAAATACCAAACAAATATCAAATTCACATGACTATTATTAACATGACTTATCCCATGTCCTTAGGAACAAAAGTAACTACTCACAAGACATAATCATAATCATGACCAGAGGTGTAATGAATAGCATCAAGGATCTGAACATAAACTCTTCCACCAAGTAATCCAACAAGCATCAACTACAAAGAGTAATCAACACTACTAGCAACCTTACAAGTACCAATCGGAGTTGCGAGACGAAGATTGGTTACAAGAGATGAACTAGGGATTGGAGAGGAGATGGTGCTGATGAAGATGTCGATGAAGATGCCTCCCCTCTGAAGATAGGAGTGTTGGTGATGAGGATGACGACGATTTCCCCCTCTGGGAGGGAAGTTTCCAAAGCAGGATCGTTGTGCCGGAGCTCTAGATTGGATCTGCTCAAGTTCCACCTCGTGGCGGCAGCGAAACCACGAAAAAGCTCCCTTTTGATTTTTTTCCAGACCAAGACGCTTCATATAGCATAACAGGGGGGCTAGTGGGCCGTCAGGCAGCCCACAAGCCTGCCCTACGCCACCAGGGGGGTGGTGGCGGTGGGCAAGCTTGTGGAGCCCTAGTGGCCCCCCTCCGGTAGTTCTTTCGCCCAGTATTTTTTATATATTCCCAAAAAAATCCACGTAAATTTTCAGGGCATTTGGAGATGTGCAGAATAGTGGACTAGGATTTGCTCCTTTTCTAGTCCAGAATTCCAGGTGCCAGAATTCTCCCTCTTTAAATAAACCTTGCAAAATAAGAGAGAAAAGGCATAAATATGGTACCACAAGTAATATAACAACCCAAAAAGCAATAATATCAACATGAAAGCATGATGCAAAATGGACGTATCATGCCTCCGTTAACACACATGTCCCCCAGCGCCCTTTAGAACTCCTGGACCATTGACCCTTCTTCATCCTCGTCTTTGTCACCGTCCTATTCATCGTACTTCTTGTCTCAACCCCTAGCAGGCTTGTCTCTTTGCTTCTTGGCGTTACCGCAGTGATCGGGACGGCTACAGCGGTTCTTCTTATCAGAACCACCTACACTGCTCTGTCCCTTCTGCTTGTCGCACCTTTTGTACTCCTTCTTTTGCTCTTGGGCAAGCTGATGTACTTGGCGGCACTCAGTGATGTCATGACCCTTGGTGAGGTCGGTTTTGCAGTACGGCCTTTTCCCATGCCATGGTTGTGTCGTCTCTGGAGCATACAATAGATTCCTTGCCAAACCCATCATACTTAGCCTTCTTGTCCGCACTGGGCTTGCCAAACGCTTCTACATGCATGACTTCCTTGTCTTTCCTCTTTCGGATGCGCTTTCGGCCTTTCCCCTTGGAGGCCAGCATGTGTTTGTTGTCAGAGTCGACTTCCGCGCCCAACATCCTCCCCGGGGAGTCTTCCTTCATGTTCAAAGCGTGCACATTTGACAGCGAGGGCATAGAGCTCGGCGACATCCTGCACCTTGTTAATGCTCATTTATTCATGCATCCGCCGGTTGCTCGTTTTTGTGTGAAACACGCAATCACTTCGGTAGGATGGATGTCAGGGTGTTGTGTAGGACACTTTTGAGTCAATGGATATACTGAAAGAGGGTTTCTCCATCCCTCTAGGAAGTAAATGCAAATCGCTGGGCTGCCTTGGGAGTTTGTGTCCTCCGTGGTATGCGCCATTGAACTTTTCGCACAGGTCCGCCCGAGAGGAGATGGATCCCTCCGGCATGATCATCAGCCAACTATGCACATTGGGCTTGAGCACCAACGAGAAATAATTGGCGAAAACATTTTCTTCTCATCCCCCGGCAACCTGCAGGGCGATCTTGTAGATGCCAAGGAACTCCGACGGGTTGATCGTGTCATCATATTTGGTAGGCAGCTCAGGTTTGAAGGGACAGCTGGAGGGACAACGGACTAGCTGCAGCACGTGGGTGAACGCCAGGCACCCTACCTCGTAAGGTAGGCCGCAAGGCACCCTATGGGCAGGCTCGTCGACGGCTGGGTTTGCGTGTCCATTCGATTGATAGCGCGTCTCATGTTGCCGCTCGATAGTGGTGCGTGCATCCTCCTTGCATGTGTCCTTCAAAAGATGACGTTGGTCTTGTTTCCGGCGTGTGTCCGTTAAGGCATAGGATACCTCAACTTGCGTGTCGGACCAGCGGGACGACTACTGTTGTTGCGGGGGCAACTGCACCTTGGGTGCCCTGCTAACATCGCTCCCACTAGTGGGCCCTATTGGAGCCGCATGGCGTGTTTGCAAGGGATTCGCCACCTCCGGATTGTCGTAGTTTGTGAATCTCAAAAGGCTCTGTATGGTTGCCCTGCAGTCCTCCATTTTCTCAAATGCACGCGGGAAGTTTAGCAGTAACTGGGCCTGCGCAAGGCTTCCTCCATAGTCTTGGGCATGAGGCGATGTGAGGCATGGGTGGCGCTTCTACTCCTGACAATGCCGGGAGGAATGCTCCCCATCATGCCACATGCTGCAAGCCCTCCTCCGGAGGTTGACGACGAGCTTAGCCTTGCATAACCTAGGACTGGCGATTAGGGGTCTTGTCCATATGTCGCCGGGGGTCGTCGTGAACCCGTGGATGCAGGTGATGGTTGTCTTGCAAGAGATGCGGAGAAGGTCCCGTCGGTGTCGCCATTCGAGCAGCTGCGATAGTCTCGGTGTTGTTCCTGGTCACCTCACACACTCCTGATGTCGCCATGATAATGGGATCCGGGTCGCGGCTTGCGAAACTCCGTGTGGTGTTGTGGCTGCGCTCACCAGCGAGGTGAACGCGATGGTCGCCCCCATCAATGTCTCGTGTAGCCACGTGCGATGGCGGCTTGGACAAAGACGGGGCAGCTACAGACGCGCCCCTGGCTTTCTTGGCAGCCATGGGCATGAGTAAAGAAGGTCATGAAGAAGCACTTGAACCAACGAAGATTCAAGTAGGTGCAACACCCTACTTGGCATGCCAAAGGTGTTGGGGAAACGACGATCTATGGTCCCTATAAGGCCCCTTGTGGTTTAGGACGAGGGCGCACATGCACAAAGAGCATCGTCGATCACATGCACACATACGGTTTTTAGATAGGTTTGGGCCGCTTGGAAGCGTAATATCCTACTTCGTGTGTTTATGGATTATGTGGGTGGAAAGTCCAAATTACAGGAGCACAACAAGCCTGCAAGGAAGCGTGCGGAGCGCAAGTGCAGATGCAAATGGACAAAGTGTCGACCTCTCTAAAGGTGCCATGGACCTCCTTTTATAGTGCAAGGGGTAACCATAGTGGCTAAAATAGTATTTTTGGAAGGGTGAGTAGAGGCTTCTTTAGGTGCCAAAACTGCTGACAAGAGCTAGATATGTGAATACCCAAGCTTGAAAGATTATGACAGGTGCAATATATAAGGCGCGTGGTGTCACGCTGGCGGTGTCTCCTAGCAAGGATGGTCTCTCCTTCTGTGTCGTTCGCCCAGCTACCTGTTATTCTCTTGATACACTACAGGACACGTGTCATTAAAGTTGCTTCAAGTCCCTGACTATTGCCAGAGGCCTCTGAGTAGACCCACCCAACTGCATGCCCGCTCGTCGCCTCACTAACACTGACAATCAACCTAATGAGGTGGAGCGGCAGACCTCTGGAGTAGTCTTGCCAAGCATGATAGCTATCGGGTCTTCTCCCTCCCGGCATGGTGTCTTGTCGACGTCCTTGTATTGTCACTTGCAGCTTGAGCTTTCTTCTTATAGAAGGTTGTTAGGCAAGGAGGTTGCTTCCGTCTATGCACGAGTCAGGCTACTAAGGGACCCGTTGTTTAGTACACCGACACCTACCAACCTCGTCTCTAACAGCATGCGAGTAGTACTTTGTTCGAGAGTCCTTATAAGGCTTTGCAAGAAGTATATGAGTTCTCTATGACTAATTTGAATCCATGGATGTACGCACAATCACCTTTCCAAAGTTGCTAGCATCTTCAGTACCATGCATTTCGATTCTCACCTCGAAGATAGGTGCAACCATCGCCGGTGCATCCAAACCCTCAGACATGATATTATGTGTTGCACATAAGCCACCTTATATGTTCTTCAAAACATCCACCATACCTACCTATCATGGCATTTCCATAGCCATTCCGAGATATATTGCGATGCAGCTTCCACCGTTACATCACATGACTTTTGTGTTCATCATCATATTGCTTTGCATGATTATATAACTCACATAGTATTTGTTGCAACGCCACTTTTTGTCGGTGTACTAAAGAATCGGGTCCTCAGTACCCCGTACTTAGGCGCGGGAAACCGTGGGTCCTAGGCCAGCAATTACTTGTCGGGCTCGCACCGAGCCCCAAAGCAAGCCAATAACAATATCAAGGTGGGGCGGCGTAACTCCCACCAGTCCGTAAAGCCGTCCACCAGCAGTGCCCAACAAGATCCCAGTCCGCCAAGCCACTTCTCCACCTCATGAGCGGGCAAGTGAGCACGCAAGGCTGTCAGGGACACGTGCCCACAATGGTGGGCGTGTTGCAGCCTTAATGCCACCCATCCCATAGCATGGCCGAAGAATAACAGGTACTTGGGGGACGACACAGAAGGAGAGGCGATCCTTGCTAGGGAACATCGCTAGCGCGCCACCTGATAGTGCATTCAATGCGCTGTCCAAGTATGTGAGACTTAGATACTTCCCACTACCTCTCGTGATGAGCAGTCCCTGTCACTGCAGTATACACTATACACCCACTAAAAGACCATTTCAGTCATTGTGGTAGCCCCTTGATATATAAAAGGAGGCATGTGGCTACCTTTAGAAGGGTCGACAATCTGTTCAATTGCACGCGTAGCTACACCTCTCGAGCATCCTTGTCGGGTCGGTGCCCTTGTGTACTTGAATCCACCTAATCAACCAACATAAACAGGACGTAGAGTTTTACCCTCCCGAGCGGTCGAACCTGTATAAACCCTCACACCTGATTTAGTCGACTGATGCTCTTTGTGCACCTGGACTCCCTACAGAATCGTAAAAGGGGCCTCGCAGGTCCTATAGATTGTCGTTTTCCCCCACATCTTTCGCGCACCAGGTAAGGGAGCGTTTGAGTGCATGAATCTTCAATGACATTTTCGCTGCGTTCATCAACGCTCATGGAACCCAAGAGAACCAGGGATGGAAAGACGACCGCCCCTTCGACTTCCAAGCTGGCAAAGTTGGCCGCAATGGGCGATGAGGGCGAGAGCATACACCATGCACATCAAGCTGCAGAGCACACCCATAACATCGCATTAGCGCAAAGTGCTACGACGGTGGATGGGGGCGACATGCGTCCACATCAGCAACTTCGGGGGCGGCGATCGGACTTCCTCCACGTCCCTCTCAGGACAACCTTGATCCGCGCCCATGGAATGACGAACTAGGGCAGCGCATGGACAAGACCCATGTGCAAGGGGCACATGAATATGCAAAACAACTTCCCCCCAGCAAGGACCAGCGGCAGGCGACACCGAGGGAAAATCCTCCTTCTCGCACTGCCAGGAGTAAGAGCACTACCCACGCCTCATCAATTCCGGTCCCTAAAACCACAAGGGATGCTTTGGTACAGGCCCAACAGCTGCTAATCTTTCCACTTGCGATGTAAAAGATGGAGGAGTTGAGGGAAACTATACAGAGCCTACTGAGCTTCGCCAACTAGGACAAGCTAAATGCGGCGGGTTCCTCACGCGCGCTTCACGCGGCTCGTGCTGGACCTGCCGCTGAGCTCGATGCCACCAGAGCACACACTATGCAGTCACCCCCATGATAGTAGCAAGTTAGCCGCCGGATTGATGTGTAGGACGAGGAGTCTCAAGCCTCGACGGACCTGCGACTGAAACAAGATCAACCGCAAGTCTAGAATGACCGGCATAAGGAGGACACACGCACCACAGTCGAGAGGCGAGGTGAAACACATCGCCAATATGACATTCGTGCGGATCCAGCCATCAACGACCCGCGGCCGGGGCACTCGGTAGCCTACCTTATGAGGTGGGATGCCCGGCGTTCACCCATGAGTTGTGGCAAGTCCGCTGGCCCTCTAGCCGGGCCTTCAAGCCAGAGTTGCCGGACAAATACAACGTCAACATCAGTCCACTCGCATTCCTAGGCACCTGCACCATCGCGGTGCAGGCTGCCAGGGGACGAGACGAGAAGATGATCACTAACTACTTCTCATTGGCACTGAAGCACAACGTGAGGATTTGGCTGATGAATTTGTTGGAAGGGTCCATATCGTCGTGGGAAGATATGTGCAACCAGTTCGTTGGGGCTTACCGAGCTCCCGGGGCAGCCCAACAATCTGCATGTCCTCCCCCAGCGAGATAGCTAGACCCTCCAGAAGTACATCCCGAGGTTTAGCTGCAATCGCCGCAAGCGTGAGGAGATGAGCATCAACAAGGTACGGGACATTGCCGAGATTTAAGCTCTGACCGACAAGTGCATGTGGGCTGAGGTGGGAAAAGGCTCCCGGGGGAGGACGCTACCGCAGAAGTTGAGTCTAATGACGAGAATGTCCGCGCCTCTTTGAAGAAGGGACACAAGCCTAACAAGAAACGCAAGGAAAAGGCAGTGATGGCTGTAGGGAGCTCCATCATGCCTGACACCAGCAAGAAGGCCAAATTTAAGGAGCCTGGCAAGGATGTTGTCGCATTCTCTAGAGACGATGAGGTCCACGACATCAATGCGTGCCAGCAAGTAGAAGAGCTTTCTAAGAAGCACAAGCAAGAGTTGAAAAGTCGCAACAAGGAGAAGGGCCGATGTGGCAGCTGTGGATCTGAACAGAAGGGCTGCAACAGCCGAGGTGTCTGATACCTCTCCGTCGTATCTATAATTTTTGATTGTTTCATGCCAATATTCTACAACTTTCGTATACTTTCGGCAACTTTTTATACTATTTTTGGGACTAACATATTGATCCAGTGCCAGTGCCAGTTCCTGTTTATTGCATGTTTTCTGTTTCGCAGATTATCCATAACAAACAAAGTCCAAACGCAATAAAAAACCTACAGGGATTTTTTTGGAATATTTATGATTTTTGGGAAGAAGAATCTACGCGAAACGATGCCCAAGGAGGTCACAAGCCCAGGAGGCGCCCCCTAGGGCGCGTCTGGCAGGCTTGTGACCAATCCCTAAGGCGGTTGGGGACCTTCATTTTCCGCAAGAAAGACAATATCCGGAAGAAAATCGTGTTAAAAATTCAGCCCAATCGGAGTTACGGATCTCCTGGAATTTAAGAAACGGTGAAATCAGGAAACTGGGAGCGCAGAAACAAAAGGACACAGAGAGAGAGATCCAATCTCGGAGGGGTTCTCGCCCCTCCGCCGCATGGAGACCATGGACCAGAGGGGAAACCCTTCTCCCATCTAAGGAGGAGGTCAAGGAAGAAGAAGAAGAAGAAGGGGGCTCCCTCCCCCTCTCTCCCGGCAGCGCCGGAACACCGCCCGGGACATCATCGTGTGACGACGATCTACACAAACACCTCCGTCATCTTCACCAACACCTCCATCACCTTCCCCCATCTATATTCAGCGGTCCACTCTCCCGCAACCCGCTGTACCCTCAACTTGAACATGGTGCTTTATGCTTCATATTATTATCCAATGATGTGTTGCCATCCTATGATGTCTGAGTCTATTTTCGTTGTCCTGTCGGTGATTGATGAATTGCTATGATTGGTTTAATTTGCTTGTGGTTATGTTGTTGTCCTTTGGTGCCCATCATATGAGCGCACGCGTGGATCACACCATAGGGTTAGTAGTATGTTGATAGGACTATGTATTGGAGAGCAAGGGTGACAGAAGGGGGACTAATATATCTTATTGCTATGGTTGGGTTTTACCTTAATGAATGTTAGTAGTTGCAGATGCTTGCTAATAGTTCCACTCATAAGTGCATAGAATTCGAAGGGATGACATGATAGAAGTGGCCTCTCCTACATAAAACTTGCTATCGGTCCAGTTACGTAGTCAATTGCTTAGGGACAATTCCGCAACTCCTACCACCACTTTTCCACACTTGTTAAACTAACGTAATTGTTTCTTTATCTAACCAGCCCCTAGTTTTTATTTACATGTTCTTTCTTTTGTTGCAAACCTATCCTATCACACCTATAAAGTACTTCTAGTTTCATACTTGTTCTAGGTAAAGCGAACGTAAAGTGTGCGTATAATTTTATCGGGGTGTCGATAGAACTTGAGGGAATATTTGTCCTACCTTTAGCTCCTCATTGGGTTCGACACTCTTACTTATCGAGAAAGGCTACAATTGATCCCCTATACTTGTGGGTTATCAAGACCTTTTTCTAGCGCCGTTGCGGGGCAGAGATAGCGTGGGGTGAATATTCTCGTGTGTGCTTGTCTGCTTTATCACTAAGTATATTTATTTGTTGTTCTAAGTTGTTCTCTATCTTTAGTTATGGATATGGAACACGAAATACCAAAAAAATTAGGTGTAGTTGCTACTCATGGAGATGGGGAACCTCCTAAAACCCTCGATGCTCGTTATGTGGAAAATATTATGCACTTCTTTAATAATCCTGAGAAAACCCCATTAAGTTATATAATGGGATACACGTTGGATCAACGTGAATACTTTAGGGATTATCACTTGACTTAAAAAGGGAAACTATTATGGGATCAAATTCATATGTTGAAATCGTATGCTTGGGAGCTATGCTTGAGATATGATGTTACTTGTTGCTCTAGGGTGAAGGCTCAACACGTTCCCTTTTCTTGTAAATTTAATGCTAATGAAACCTTGGCTTATTATGCTAATGGTATATATGATTACTATGATGTGGAACAAATAGAAGAGCTTGTTGCTTTTATGGGTGCTTATGAAATTGAAGCTCTGTTTAAAAGGTGTGATGATAATGATGATGCTGCTTACCGATCTGAAAATTTGGTTATGCTTCGTAATTGTTATTCTAATTATGAATATATTCCCCATATTTATCGATTTATGATGAAATACTTGGCTGCCCAAGAAGAGAATAATATTTTGCAGGAAACTATGGAAGAAGAAAATGCTGAAACGTTGAGCTCATTAGATGAAAAAGATGACGAGGAGAGCGAAGCAAAAAAAGGAGGAAGAGCGGAGTAGCTACCCGTGCCCACCTTCTAATGAGAGTAACTCTTCAACTCATACATTGTTTAATTTCCCTTCGAAGGATGAATGCTATGTTGATTGCTATGATCCCTTGCATCCGTTTGAAATATCCCTTTTTGATGAACTTGATGCTTGCTATGCTTGTGGCCGTGCTGCCTGTTGGGGAACGTTGCAAGGGAAACAAAAAATTTCCTACGCGCACGAAGACCTATCATGGTGATGTCCATCTATGAGAGGGGATGAGTGATCTACGTACCCTTGTAGATCATACAGCAGAAGCGTTAGTGAACGCGGTTGATGTAGTGGAACGTCCTCACGTCCCTCGATCCGCCCCGCGAACAATCCCGCGATCAGTCCCACGATCTAGTACCGAACGGACGGCACCTCCGCGTTCAGCACACGTACAACTCGACGATGATCTCGGCCTTCTTGATCCAGCAAGAGAGACGGAGAGGTAGAAGAGTTCTCCGGCAGCGTGACGGCGCTCCGGAGGTTGGTGATGATCTTGTCTCAGCAGGGCTCCGCCCGAGCTCCGCAGAAACGCGATCTAGAGGAAAAACTATGGAGGTATGTGGTCGGGCAGCCGTGAGAAAGTCGTCTCAAATCAGCCCTAAAACCTCCTTATATATAGGTGGGAGGGATGGGAGGAGGCAGCCTCAAAACCTAAAGGTTTGGCCGAAATTGGAGGTGGAGGAGTCCTACTCCAATCCTACTTGGAGTAGGATTCCACCTTCCCACTTGGAAACTCTTTCCACCTTGTGTTTTTTCCTTCTCAAACCTTATGGGCCTTAGTGGGAACTTATTCCAGCCCACTAGGGGCTGGTTTATCTCTTCCCATAGCCCATGAGACCCCTTGGGGCGTGACACCCCTCCCGATGGTCCCCGGCACCCCTCCCGGCACTCCCGGTACACTACCGATGAGCCCGAAACTTTTCCGGTAATGCACGAAAACCTTCCGGTAACCAAATGAGGTCATCCTATATATCAATCTTCGTTTCCGGACCATTCCGGAAACCCTCGTGACGTCCGTGATCTCATCCGGGACTCCGAACAACATTCGGTAACCAACCATATAACTCAAATACGCATAAAACAACGTCGAACCTTAAGTGTGCAGACCCTGCGGGTTCGAGAACTATGTAGACATGACCCGAGAGACTCCTCGGTCAATATCCAATAGCGGGACCTGGATGCCCATATTGGATCCTACATATTCTACGAAGATCTTATCGTTTGAATCTCAGTGCCAAGGATTCATATAATCCCGTATGTCATTCCCTTTGTCCTTCGGTATGTTACTTGCCCGAGATTCGATCGTCAGTATCCGTATACCTATTTCAATCTCGTTTACTGGCAAGTCTCTTTACTCGTTCCGTAATACAAGATCCCGCAACTTACACTAAGTTACATTGCTTGCAAGGCTTGTGTGTGGTGTTGTATTACCGAGTGGGCCCCGAGATACCTCTCCGTTCACACGGAGTGACAAATCCCAGTCTTGATCCATACTAACTCAACTAACACCTTCGGAGATACCTGTAGAGCATCTTTATAGTCACCCAGTTACGTTGCGACGTTTGATACACACAAAGCATTCCTCCGGTGTCAGTGAGTTATATGATCTCATGGTCATAGGAATAAATACTTGACACGCAGAAAACAGTAGCAACAAAATGACACGATCAACATGCTACGTATATTAGTTTGGGTCTAGTCCATCACATGATTCTCCTAATGATGTGATCCCGTTATCAAGTGACAACACTTGCCTATGGCCAGGAAACCTTGACCATCTTTGATTAACGAGCTAGCCAACTAGAGGCTTACTAGGGACAGTGTTTTGTCTATGTATCCACACAAGTATTGTGTTTCCAATCAATACAATTATAGCATGGATAATAAACGATTATCATGAACTAAGAAATATAATAATAACTAATTTATTATTGCCTCTAGGGCATATTTCCAACAGTCTCCCACTTGCACTAGAGTCAATAATCTAGTTCACATCACCATGTGATTCCAACGAATCCAACACCCATATAGTTATGGGGTCTGATCATGTCTTGCTTGTGAGAGAGGTTTTAGTCAACGGTTCTGAAACTTTCAGATCCGTGCTTTCTTTACAAATCTTTATGTCATCTTATAGATGCTGCTACTACGTGCTATTCGGAAATGCTCCAAATATCCACTCTACTATATGAATCCGTTTCACTACTCATAGTTATTCAGATTAGTGTCAAAGCTTGCATCGACGTTACCCTTTACGACGAACTCTTTAACCACCTCCATAATCGAGAAAAATTCCTTAGTCCATCAGTTACTAAGGATAAATTTTGACCGCTGCTAGTGATTCAAACATGGATCACTCTCTGTACCTCTCAACATACTTTGAGTCAAGGCACACTTCAGGTGCGGTACACAGCATGGCATACTTTAGATTCTACGGCTAAGGCATAGAAGACGACCTTCATCTATTCTCTTTATTCTGCCGTGGTCGGGTTTTGAGTCTTACTCAAATTCACACCTCACAACGCAACCAAGAACTCCTTCTTTGCTGGTCTATTTTGAACTCTTTCAAAAACTTGTCAAGGCATGCATCTTGCTGAAACTTCTATTAAGCGCTTTCGATCTATCTCCATAGATCTTTGATGCTCAACCTTCAAGTAGCATAATCCAGGTACTCCTTTGAAAACTTCTTTCAAATAACCTTGTATGCTTTACAGAAATTCTACATTACTTCTGATCCACAATATGTCAACCACATATACCTATCAGAAATTCTATAGTGCTCCCACTCACTTCTTTGGAAATACAAGTTTCTCATAAACCTTGTACACACCCAAAATCTTTGATCATCTCATCAAAGTGCTTATTCCAACTCCGAGATGCTTGCACCAGTCCATTGAAGGATCACTGGAGCTTGCATACTTGCTAGTATCTTTAGGATCGACAAAACCTTCTGGTTGTATCACATACAATGTTTGCTCAAGGAAACCGTCGAGGAAACAATGTTTTGACATCCTACGTGCAATATTTCATAAATAATGCAGCAACTACTAACATAATTCTAACAGACCTTTAGCATCGCTACGAGTGAGAAAGACTCATCATTGTCAACTGTTTGATCTTGTCGAAAACATCTTTGCGACAAGTCGAGCTTTTCTTAATAGTGACTTATCACCATCATCGTCTGTCTTCTTTTAAAGATCCATTTTACCCAATAGTCCCATGACCATCAAGTAGTTCTACCAAAGTCTACACTTTGTTTTCACACATGGATCCTCTCTCGGATTTTATGGCTTCCAGCCATTTGTCGGAATCTGGGCCCACCATCGCTTTCTCCATAACTCGTAGGTTCACTGTTGCTCAACAACATGACCTCCAAGACAGGGTTACCGTACTACTCTGCAGCAGTACGCGACCTTGTCGACCTACGAGGTTTGTAGTAACTTGATTCGAAGCTTAATGATCACGATCATCAGCTTCCACTTCAATTGGTGTAGGCGCCACAGGAACAACTTCCTACGCCCTGCTACACACTGGTTGAAGTGATGGTTCAATAACCTCATCAAGTTCTACTACCCTCCCACTCAATTCTTTCGAGAGAAACCTTTTCTCGAGAAAGGATCCGTTTCTAGAAACAAACACTTTGCTTTCGGATCTGAGATAGGAGATGTACCCAACTGTTTTGGATATCCTGTGAAGATGCATTTATCCGCTTTGGGTTCGAGCTTATCAGACTGAAACTTTTTCACATAAGTTTCGAAGCCCCAAACTTTCAAGAAACGACAGTTTAGATTTCTCTAAACCTCAGTCTATACTGTGTCATCTCAACGGAAATACGCGGTGCCCCATTTAAAGTGAATGTGGTTGTCTCTAATGCATAACCCATAAACGATAGTGGTAATTCGATAAGAGACATCCCAGCATGCACCATACTAAATAGTGCGTGGCTATGACGTTCAGACACATCATCACACCATGATGTTCCAGGTGGCATGAACTGTGAAACAATTTCCACATTGTCTTAACTGTGTACCAAAAATTCGTCACTCAGATATTCATTTCTATGATCATATCGTAGACAGTTCATCCTCTTGTTACGACGAACTTCACTCTGAAACAGAATTGAACTTTTCAATATTTCAGACTTGTGATTCATTAAGTAAATACTCCTGTATCTACTCAAGTCGTCAGTGAAGTAAGAACATAATGATATCCACTGCGTGCCTCAACACTCACTGGACTGCATACATCAAAATGTATCACTTCCAACAAGTTACTATCTTGTTTCATCTCAATGAAAACAAGGCCTTGCTCATGTGGTATGATTTGCATGTCACTAGTGATTCGAAATCAGGTGAGTAAAGATCCATCAGCATGGAGCCTCTTCATGCAATTTATACTAACATGACTCAAGCGGCAGTGCCACAAGTAAGTGGTACTATCATCATTTAACTCGTATCTTTTGGCACCAATGTGTAACACTACAATCGAGATTCAATAAACCATTGAAGGTGATTATTCAAGCAAATAGAGTAACCATTATTCCTTTTGAATGAATAATCGTATTGCAATAAACACGATCCAATCATGTTCATGCTTAACGCAAGCACCAAATAACAATTATTTAGGTTCAACACCAATCCCGATGGTAAAGGGGGCGTGTGACGTTTGATCATATCAACCTTGGAAACACTTCCAACACGTATCGTCACCTCGCCTTTAGCTAGTCTCCGTTTATGCCGTAGCTTTCATTTCGCGTTACTAATCACTTAGCAACCGAACCAGTATCCAATACCCTCGTGCTACTAGGAGTACTAGTAAAGTACACATCAACATTATGTATATCAAATATACTTCTCTCGACTTTTGCCAGCCTTCTTATCTACCAAGTATCTAGAGTTGCTCCGCCTCAGTGACTGTTCCCCTTATTACAGAAGCACTTAGTGTCGGGTTTGGGTTTAATCTTGGGTCTCTTCATTAGTGCAGCAACTGTTTTGCCGTTTCACGAAGTATCCCTTCTAGCCCTCGCCTTTCTTGAAACTTAGTGGTTTTTCAAACCATCAACTATTGATGCTCCTTCTTGATTTCTACTTTCGAAGTGTCAAACGTCGCGAATCTCTCAAAGATCATTGTATCTATCCTTGATATGTTATAGTTCATCACGAAGCTCTCAAAGCTTGGTGGCAGTGACTTTTGGAGAACCATCACTATCTCATCTGGAAGATTAGCTCCCACTTGATTCAAGTGATTGTCGTACTCAGACAATCTGAGCACACGCTCAACGATTGAGCTTTTCTCCTTTACTTTGTGGTCAAAGAATTTTGTTGGAGGTCTCGTACCTCTTAACAAGGGCACAAGCATGAAATCACAATTTCATCTCTTTAGAACATCACTTATGTTCCGTGACGTTTAAAACGTTTTCGGTGCCTTGCTTCTAAGCCATTAAGTACTTTGTACTGAACTATCGTGTAGTCATCAGAAACGTGTATGTCGGATGTTCACAGCATCCACAGACGACGCTCGAGGTGCAGCACACCGAGTGGTGCATTAAGGACATAAGCCTTCTGCGCAGCAACGAGGACAATCCTCGGTTTTACAGACTCAGTCTGCAAAGTTTGCTACTATCAATTTTCAACTAAATTTTCTCTAGGAACATAAAAAAACAGTAGAGCTATAGCGCAAGCTACATCGTAATTCGCAACGACCATTAGACTATGTTCATGACAATTAGTTCAATTAATCATATTACTTAAGAACTCCCACTCAAAAAGTACATCTCTCTAGTCATTTGAGTGGTACATGATCCAAATCCACTATCTCAAGTCCGATCATCACGTGAGTCGAGAATAGTTTCAGTGGTAAGCATCCCTATGCTAATCATATCAACTATACGATTCATGCTCGACCTTTCGGTCTCATGTGTTCTGAGGCCATGTCTGCACATGCTAGGCTCGTCAAGGTTAACCCGAGTGTTCTGCGTGTGCAACTGTTTTGCACCCGTTGTATGTGAACGTTGAGTCTATCACACCCGATCATCACGTGGTGTCTCGAAACGAAGAACTGTCGCAACGGTGCACAGTCGGGGAGAACACAACTTCGTCTTGAAATTTTAGTGAGAGATCACCTCATAATGCTACCGTCGTTCTAAGCAAAATAAGGTGCATAAAAGGATTAACATCACATGCAATTCATAAGTGACATGATATGGCCATCATCACGTGCTTCTTGATCTCCATCACCAAAGCACCGGCACGATCTTCTTGTCACCGGCGCCACACCATGATCATCCATCAACGTGTTGCCATCGGGGTTGTCGTGCTACTTATGCTATTACTACTAAAGCTACATCCTAGCAAAATAGTAAACGCATCTGCAAGCACAAACGTTAGTATAAAGACAACCCTATGGCTCCTGCCGGTTGCCGTACCATCGACGTGCAAGTCGATATTTCTATTACAACATGATCATCTCATACATCCAATATATCACATCACATCGTTGGCCATATCACATCACAATCATACCCTGCAAAAACAAGTTAGACGTCCTCTAATTTTGTTGTTGCATGTTTTACGTGGTGACCGAGGGTATCTAGTAGGATCGCATCTTACTTACGCAAACACCACAACGGAGATATATGAGTTGCTATTTAACCTCATCCAAGGACCTCCTCGGTCAAATCCGATTCAACTAAAGTTGGAGAAACAGTCACTTGCCAGTCATCTTTGAGCAAAGGGGGTTACTCGTAACGATGAAACCAGTCTCTCGTAAGCGTACGAGTAATGTCGGTCCAAGCCGCTTCAATCCAACAATACCGCGGAATCAATAAAAGACTAAGGAGGGCAGCAAAACGCACATCACCGCCCACAAAAACTTTTGTGTTCTACTCGAGAAGACATCTACGCATGAACCTAGCTCATGATGCCACTGTTGGGGAACGTCGCAAGGGAAACAAAAATTTTCCTACGCGCACGAAGACCTATCATGGTGATGTCCATCTACGAGAGGGGATGAGTGATCTACGTACCCTTGTAGATCGTACAGCAGAAGCGTTAGTGAACGCGGTTGATGTAGTGGAACGTCCTCACGTCCCTCGATCCGCCCCGCGAACAATCCCGCGATCAGTCCCACGATCTAGTACCGAACGGACGGCACCTCCGCGTTCAGCACACGTACAACTCGACGATGATCTCGGCCTTCTTGATCCAGCAAGAGAGACGGAGAGGTAGAAGAGTTCTCCGGCAGCGTGACGGCGCTCCGGAGGTTGGTGATGATCTTGTCTCAGCAGGGCTCCGCCCGAGCTCCGCAGAAACGCGATCTAGAGGAAAAACTATGGAGGTATGTGGTCGGGCAGCCGTGAGAAAGTCGTCTCAAATCAGCCCTAAAACCTCCGTATATATAGGTGGGAGGGAGGGGAGGAGGGAGCCTCAAAACCTAAAGGTTTGGCCGAAATTGGAGGTGGAGGAGTCCTACTCCAATCCTACTTGGAGTAGGATTCCACCTTCCCACTTGGAAACTCTTTCCACCTTGTGTTTTTTCCTTCTCAAACCTTATGGGCCTTAGTGGGAACTTATTCCAGCCCACTAGGGGCTGGTTTATCTCTTCCCATAGCCCATGAGACCCCTTGGGGCGTGACACCCCTCCCGATGGTCCCCGGCACCCCTCCCGGCACTCCCGGTACACTACCGATGAGCCCGAAACTTTTCCGGTAATGCACGAAAACCTTCCGGTAACCAAATGAGGTCATCCTATATATCAATCTTCGTTTCCGGACCATTCCGGAAACCCTCGTGACGTCCGTGATCTCATCCGGGACTCCGAACAACATTCGGTAACCAACCATATAACTCAAATACGCATAAAACAACGTCGAACCTTAAGTGTGCAGACCCTGCGGGTTCGAGAACTATGTAGACATGACCCGAGAGACTCCTCGGTCAATATCCAATAGCGGGACCTGGATGCCCATATTGGATCCTACATATTCTACGAAGATCTTATCGTTTGAACCTCAGTTCCAAGGATTCATATAATCCCGTATGTCATTCCCTTTGTCCTTCGGTATGTTACTTGCCCGAGATTCGATCGTCAGTATCCGTATACCTATTTCAATCTCGTTTACTGGCAAGTCTCTTTACTCGTTCCGTAATACAAGATCCCGCAACTTACACTAAGTTACATTGCTTGCAAGGCTTGTGTGTGATGTTGTATTACCGAGTGGGCCCCGAGATACCTCTCCGTTCACACGGAGTGACAAATCCCAGTCTTGATCCATACTAACTCAACTAACACCTTCGGAGATACCTGTAGAGCATCTTTATAGTCACCCAGTTACGTTGCGACGTTTGATACACACAAAGCATTCCTCCGGTGTCAGTGAGTTATATGATCTCATGGTCATAGGAATAAATACTTGACACGCAGAAAATAGTAGCAACAAAATGACACGATCAACATGCTACGTCTATTAGTTTGGGTCTAGTCCATCACATGATTCTCCTAATGATGTGATCCCGTTATCAAGTGACAACACTTGCCTATGGCCAGGAAACCTTGACCATCTTTGATTAACGAGCTAGTCAACTAGAGGCTTACTAGGGACAGTGTTTTGTCTATGTATCCACACAAGTATTGTGTTTCCAATCAATACAATTATGGCATGGATAATAAACGATTATCATGAACTAAGAAATATAATAATAACTAATTTATTATTGCCTCTAGGGCATATTTCCAACACTGCCAATATGAATGATGCTTATGAAGATGAACTTGCTATAGTTCCTTATGTTAAACATGAAATTGTTGCTATCGCACCCACTTATGATAGTCCTATTATCTTTCTGAACTCTCCCAACTACACTATATCGGAGAAGTTTGCTCTTATTAGGGATTACATAGATGGGTTGCCTTCTACTATTACACATGATGATTTTGATGAATATACTATGGATGTTCTTGCTGCTCCTACTTGCAATTATTATGAGAGAGGAACTTCATCTCCACCTTTCTATGTTTCCAATATGATAAAATTGCAAGAAACTGCTTATGCTATGTTACCTTGTGCTCACTACTAAAATACAAATCATTGTTAATTAAAATTGGCTTTGATATACCTTGGGATCCGGGTGGATCCATTACTTGAGCACATTATGCCTAGCTTAATGGATTTAAGGAAAGCGCTGACTAGGAGACAACCCGGAAGTTTTAGAGAGTCATTTATTTCTGTTGAGTGCTTTTATATAGTTTAAAAACAAAAAAATATAGAGGGGAACTTAAAACTTTTTCAAAAAGAGAAGCCATTGAAAAGTGAAGCATTGCGGAAGTGAGGGTCGACCTTGAACACTTGTGTTCATGCTCATGGAAACAATGTAGTATTTTTCATGGATGTTTCTCGCAAAACTAATTATCCCCTTGTACAATTCCATTGTATTATAAAAATAATGTGCCAAGTAAAGCCTTTATGATTAGTTTGGGTGATAGTTGTTTCATCATGCTGAAAAAGACATAAACTTTGCACACATGAAATCATTTCTTATTTCTATACAGAGAGTGGTATTGAGTTGATTATTTTTGCTTATGATTTACATACAAATTTACTTAATTATCATATTTTTTTCAGAATTTTTGGAGTATCAGAAATATGGTAAATGTTCAGATTACTACAGATTGTTCTGTTTTTGACAGATTCTGTTTTCTAGGCATTATTCTCTTATTTTGATGAATCTGTGGGTAGTATCGGGGGGTATGAACCATGGTCAAGTTGTATTAAAGGAGATATAATGCTAATATGAATTTGGAATGAGTTCACTACAATACTTAATGTGGTGATTTACTTTATTATACTAACGTATCTCACAAAGGTTTTGTTGAGTTTTGTGTGATTGAAGTTTTCAAATTTTGGGTGAGACCATGATGGATGAAGGAATAAGGAGATGCAAGAGCCTAATATTAGGGATGCCCAAGGCACCCCAAGGTAATATTCAAGGAAGACTCAAGCGTCTAAGCTTGGGGATGCCCCGGAAGGCATCCCCTCTTTCGTCTACAATCTATCGGTAATTTTACTCGAAGCTATATTTTTATTCGTCATATGATATGTTTAAATGCTTGGAGCGTCTTTGTGTTTATTTTCCCTTTTTATTTTATGAACCATGCTGGTATGAGATAGTCCTTGGTTGATTTATAGAATGCTCTTTGCACTTCACTTATATCTTTTGAGTATGGCTTTATAGAATGCTTCATGTGTTTCACTTATATCATTTGAAGTTTGGATTGCCTATTTCCCTACACATAGAAAACCGCCATTTGTAGAATACTCTTTTGCTTCACTTGTATTTGTTAGAGCGGGGCATATCTTTTGTAGAAAGAATTAAACTCTGATGCTTCACTTATACCTATTTAGAGAGTTCACACGAGTTGGTCATTCACATGGTTAGTCATAAAATCCTACATAAAACTTGTAGATCACTGAATATGATATGTTTGATTCTTTGCAATAGTTTGCGACATGAAGATGTGATATTAGAGTCATGCTAGTGAGTAATTGTGTATTCATAGAAATACCTGTGTTAAGGTTTGTGATTCCCGTAGCATGCACGTATGGTGAACCGTTATGTGACGAAGTCGGAGCATGATTTATTTATTGATTGTCATCCTTTGTGTGGAAGTCGGGATCACGCGATGGTTAACTCCTATCAACCCTTCCCCTAGGAGCATGCGTGTGGTACCTTGTTTCGATGACTAATAGACATTTGCAATAAGTATGTGAGTTCTTAATGACTAATGTTGAGTCCATGGATTATACGCACTCTCACCCTTCCACCATTGCTAGCCTCTCTAGTACCGCACAACTTTTGCCGGTGCATTACACCCACCATATACCCTTCCACAAAATAGCCACCATACCAACCTATTATGGCATTCCATAGCCATTCCGAGATATATTGCCATGCAACTTCCATCGTTCCGTTTATTATGACATGCACCATCATTGTCATATTGCTTTGCATGATCGTGAGATAGCTAGCATGATGTTTTCATGGCTTGTCCGTTTTTTGATGTCATTGCTATGCTAGATCATTGCACATCCCGGTACACCGCCGGAGGCATTCATATAGAGTCATATTTTGTTCTAAATATCGAGTTGTAAGTAAATAAAAGTGTGATGATCATCATTATTAGAGCATTGTCCCATGTGAGGAAGTAATAAAAGAGGCCAATGAAGCCCAAATAAAAAAAAGAGGCCAAAGAAGCCCACCAAAAAAATTGAGAGAAAAGAGAGAAGGGACAATGCTACTATCCTTTACCACACTTGTGCTTCAAAGTAGCACCATGATCTTCATGATAGAGAGTCCCCTATGTTGCCAATTTCATATACTAGTGTGAAATTTTCATTATAGAACTTGGCTTGTATATTCCAATGATGGGCTTCCTCAAATTGCCCTGGATCTTCGTGAACAAGCGAGTTGGATGCACACCCACTAGTTTATTTTTGAGCTTTCATACACTATTAGCTCTTGTGCATTTGTTGCATGGCAATCCCTACTAACTAACATTGATATATATTGATGGGCATCTCCATAGCCTGTTGATACACCTAGTTGATGTGAGACTATCTCCACCTTTTTGTCTTCTCCACAACCACCATATTCTATTCCACCTATAGTGCTATTTCCATGGCTCACGCTCATGTATTGCATGAAAGTTGAAAAAGTTTGAGAACACTAAAGTATGAAACAATTGCTTGGCTAAAACCGGGTTTGTGTATGATTTAAATACATTGTGTGGGGAAGATGGAGCATAGCCAGACTATATGATTTTGTAGGGATAACTTTCTTTGGCCATGATATTTTGAGAACACATGATTGCTTTGTTAGTATGCTTGAAATATTATTGTCTTTATGTCAAATGATAGACTATTGCTTCGAATCACTCGTGTTTTAGTATTCATGCCATGATTAGATTATATGATCAAGATTATCCTAGGTAGCATTCCACATCAAAAATTATCTTTTTTATCATTTACCTACTCGAGGACGAACATGAATTAAGCTTGGGGATGTTGATACGTCTCCATCGTATCTATAATTTTTGATTGTTTCATGCCAATATTCTACAACTTTCATATACTTTTGAGAAATTTTTATACTATTTTTGGGACTAACATATTGATCCAGTGCCCATTGCCAGTTCATGTTTGTTGTATGTTTTTTGTTTTGCAGATTATCCATACCAAATGAAGTCCAAACACAATAAAAACCTAAGGGGATTTTTTTGGAATATTTATGATTTTTGGGAAGAAGAATCTACGTGAAACGATGCCCGAGGAGGTCACAAGCCCAGGAGGCGCCCCCCATGGCGCGGCTGGTAGGCTTCTGACCAATCCCTTAGGCGGTTGGGGCCCTTCTTTCTACGCAAGAAATATAATATCCGGAAGAAAATCGTGTTAAAAATTCACCCCAATCATTTTTACGGATCTCCGGGAATTTAAGAAACGGTGAAAGCCAGAATCTCGGAGCGCAGAAACAGAAGGACACACACAGAGAGAGAGATCCAATATCGGAGGGGCTCTCGCCCCTCCGCCGCCATGGAAACCACGGACCAGAGGGGAAACCCTCCTCCCATCTAGGGAGGAGGTCAGGGAAGAAGAAGAAGAAGGGGGGCTCTCTCCCCCTCTCTCCCGGCGGCGCCGGAACGCCGCACGGGACATCATCGTGTGACGGCAATCTACACCAACACCTCCGTCATCTTCACCAACACCTCCATCACCTTCCCCATCTATATTCAGCGGCCCACTCTCCCGCAACTCTCTATACCATCTACTTGAACATAGTGATTTATGCTTCATATTATTATCCAATGATGTGTTGCCATCCTATGATGTCTGAGTAGATTTTCGTTGTCCTATCGGTGATTGATGAATTGCTATGATTGGCTTAATTTGCTTGTGGTTATGTTGCTGTCCTTTGGTGCCCATCATATGACCGCGCGCGTGGATCACACCATAGGGTTAGTAGTATGTTGATAGGACTATGTATTGGAGGGCAAGGGTGACAGAAGCTTCATCCTAGCATAGAAATTCATGCATACGGGATTGAAGGGGGACCAATATATCTTATTGCTATGGTTGGGTTTTACCTTAATGAACGTTAGTAGTTGCGGATGATTGATAATAGTTCCAATCATAAGTGCATAGAATTCCAAGTAAGGGATGACATGCTAGAAGTGGCCTCTCCCACATAAAACTTGCTATCGGTCTAGTAACGTAGTCAATTGCTTAGGGACAATTCCGCAACTCCTACCACCACTTTTCCACACTCGTTAAACTAACTTAATTGTTTCTTTATCTAACCAGCCCTTAGTTTTTATTTACGTGTTCTTTCTTTTCTTGCAAACCTATCCTATCACACCTACAAAGTACTTCTAGTTTCATACTTGTTCTAGGTAAAGCGAACGTAAAGTGTGCGTAGAGTTGTATCGGTGGTCGATAGAACTTGAGGGAATATTTGTCCTACCTTTAGCTCCTCGTTGGGTTCGACACTCTTACTTATCAAGAAAGGCTACAATTGATCCCCTATACTTGTGGGTTATCAGTGTCCCCCGTGGCAAGGCAAAGCAATGAAAAGGGAAGTCTGGTAGATGCCGAGATAATCAAAGGGTGGTAGATGCTATGTGCGTTGACGGAGTCGCATCCTTGCACTCCTCCCAGAGGAAGCTCAAGCAATGGGTCCGCGAACTCAACGCGATAGAGCCAGCGGCAGAAGTGAGGAAGCCTCTCAAGTGGTCCAACACTCCCATCATATTCGATGCCGAGAACCAGCCTCATCATATCACTGTGGTCGCGTGCGTGCCATTGTTGGTCTCACCAACAATTCGCAACCTCAGGGTCACAAAGATGTTGATTGATAGTGGGGCTGACCTGAATCTGATTTCGCCCGATGTGATCAAGCAGCTGCAACTCCCAGAATCGGACCTTAAGCCCACGGGCTCCTTTCTAGGAGTGGACGGGGCGAGATTTCAGCCAAAGGAAAAGATAACCCTCCCTGTCACTTTTGGTAGCGAGCTCAATTCCAGGAAAAAGTGGGTCACCTTTGACGTTGCCAAGATATCGATGTCATACAATGGAATCCTGGGCCGTCCCACACTGTCTAAGTTCATGGCAGCGTCCCACCACGCCTACAACACACTGAAGATGCCATGGCCGATGATCATCGTCACCATCCTTGCAGATAAGAAATATGCAGTTCTTTGTATTGACAAGATCTACCATGAGGCTATTGCAATGCCTGCCGACAAGGCACCTGCGCCTGCCAAGAACAAGACCAAGGCCTCTCGCGGGACTTGTGACGAATCCAGGAAGCGCACCGTTGAGTGTCGCATGCCCATCGATGACTCGCCAAAGACCTCCGTCGTCGGGGCCAAGAACAACAAAGCCGCAAAGTCCTTATGAGATGGTACGTGTTGTTAGGCCCAGCAGAGGCTACGTGGAGACCGAGGATGGCACTCAGGTGCTAAACTCTTACAGTGACAAGCGCCCCCTCCAAACATCATTCTAGGAGGGCGTGGTTACCGGGTCTCCCAGCAGCCCCTTTTGTAGAAAGTCTCCCTCCAAGCCATGTAATTATTAGTATGAAGGCACGCAACGAGCGCACGCACCATGTGTAAAGTAAGTATCCCGCAACGTTTCAATAAAAGTACACGCTTAATACTATATGTGTTGCATGGAATGTTGTGGTCATTTCCGCTTTCTCAAAGCATTCATCAAAGCGTTGGAGTCCCTCGCACCCTCCACCTTCCTTTTTCCATGGACAGTGGGCCCCGCGTACAAGTCTTATAGGGGTAGGGAGAGTGGTGGTGGCCATGTGGACGACTCTAGAATGATCGCTTCGCAAAGCTAAGACTATGAAAATTATTTGAAGTTTTTTTACGATCTTTCCATAAAACAAAATTGTTGTTTGTATGAAAAAAGTGTACGCGAGGGACTATTGTCAAAACTCTTTGCATGTTTGGATGTTTTGAGTCTGCTCAACATCCCAAGCAACCTCGGTAGGGACATGAAGGAAGCCTTGCCGGCAACGGCATCCCCGAGTGCTACTAAGGATTCGTTCCAAAAAGTACCCATGGACCTGATGTGCACACCAGCAAGCAATTCCAGCACAACGAAAGGATCAAAAATCATAAAAATATAGGATTGCGTCGAAAGGAAAGGGGCACCCATGCTGATGGAACAATGTGCATTATAATATAAGAACAAGTTCATGATAATAATCATGGTCAAACACCTTTGGTAGAAATGTCGTAGGGACACGAATTCAACGGTTCAAGGTCATAGAGACGACCTTGTTAGAGATGGGAGCGACAAGCGTGTCGAGGTTGCTGGTGTCGAAGCCCTTCAGCAACTTGGACAAAGCCTTGGCCAAGTCGAGGTCGGGGTTGTGGTAGGCGACTTTCACCAGAACCTTATGAAGGACTCCGCAGCATAGCTCGCGATTGCCCTGAAGGAAGTCATCTACCCACCACGCCCTATACATCGTCGGGGCTCCGGCAATCCTCTTGAAGAAGATAGACAACCTCGCGCTCGCCGCCTCCGGGCCGTCGCTAGAAAAGGCGTAGTCCTCTAAGCCCATCATTGCCAGCAAGGTGGAGAGCTTCTCAGCAAGGTAGACGAGTTGTGTCATCCACATAAGAATGTTCTGTTGCAGCTCATTAGAGGAGTGTACGGCGGAAGCGAGAAGAACTTCTCCTTCTCGAGCTCTTCGACTAGGCCACATTCTCTTGATTGGTTGGTCTTGAGGCTGTCCTCCTGGGTGCCCACCCTCATGCACAGATCGGAGTTGGTGGTCGCCGCGACCTCCAGGTCCCTCTCCTTGCCATCGAGCCCGGCCTGCAGATCCACCAAGGCCTGGGTGTTCTTTTGGGCGTTCTCTTTCACTTATGTGATCATCTGCTCAAAAGGAGCAAGGTCTAGCTCCAGCTGCCACACCTTGCCCTCCAACTCGACTTTGGTAACATGAGTGGCTTTGGCATTGTTCACGACCTCGTGGAGCTTGTCGGTGTACTAAGTAGTCTGCTTCTAAACTGCGGATTTATGCTCGAGCTCTAGGACCTGCACCTGCTTTCCAACTCAACCCCGAGCTTATGAGCGAGATCCTTCTCGCGGGCCGTGAGTTCGTCTTCGTGGCAATCAAGGGACATCTTGCGTGCCTTCAATTCACCATCCTAGTTGGTGATGTCGTCGTCGATCTCCCGCCAGGTCTTGTCTACCTCGTCCTCCTAGTTGATGAAGTCGGCCTCGGCCGTGTTGACCACAACTATCCTCTCGCCCACCTCCTTGCGGGTCATTCATGTGTTTCCGCTGCTCGGCGAACCATTCCTGTGTTTTTGCATGCAGCGCCCAGAACCTATCTTCGACAGCCACGAGGAGGACTTCTTGGCGGTCCAACTTCTCCAAACGGCTGGTGTAGTGCGCCTGCAACTGCTGGAAGCCCTTGCCCAGAGATGCCAGAATGGCTTGCTCCTTGGTCTCGTCACTCCCACCAAATAGGTCGACGGTCACCCCCTCCAGGAGTGGCGATTGCTTTGTCCACGGCCGCTCCCTTAGAGAAAGCCTTCAGGATGGCGTCTTCGGGGAAGCTCACAAACTCTAGTTCACCCACCCACAGGTATCGACTCAAGGGTGGCTCCATCGACGACGATGAACTAGCAGCACTCACACGGGCGGCCTGTAGCAGGAAGGACATGCTTGCCCTGGCAGCCTAGCAACAATGACCCCTCCGCCGCCGCTGCCATGTTCGGAGTCGGCCCCTCAAGGACCTGTTTGCCGGTATCCCTGGTGGCGCGACGCGCATCCTCCTCTTCCGTCGCAATAAGGCTAGCTTCCTTGATTGCCTCCTTTGCGATCCCCTTAATGTCAATGTCGTCGCTGAGATCCTCTGGCATTGTCAGGCCTTCGGCCAAGACAAGAAAAATTGGGCTAAGAAGAAGTCCAAGAAGACAAAAAAGAAGGTAGAAAACAATGGCGCAAAAATAACACCAGCACTCCAATGGTAGGGAACTGACCTGTAGGCTCCTGTCAAGGAGGTACCTCGTCTCCTCCGGTCATGTCCTCCATCGTCACCTCTCGCCGGAGGCCCTCCCTGCCGGCACATCCACGAACGGGGCGGTCTCAGTGGTGAGGTCCTTCGCAAGAGAGCTCCCTTCAGTCGTCGATCCCTTGCGAGCCACCTCCGGGTACCCCGTCACCGTTTGCAAGGGGACGGAGGAGGGGTCGGCGGCGGCATCGCCCGTGCCCTCCGTTAGGTTCTGGGAAGGGTCCTCTTGCGAGGGGCTTGGTGGGGAATTGATATCCTGGATCGCCTTCTCACGCGAAGAAGCCCGCTCATGAGGGACGCTCGTCGTTCCTCCGATGTCGGACGCCCGACTAGTCCTTCTAGACACCCTCTGCACGAGGGTCTCCTCAACCCTGCAATCGCGACACAAAACAGGGGTCAGCAAGGAGAATAGAATGATTACAGCAGGACTCTAAAGATTGACACTTAAGCATCATCCTCCTCCCCCAAGCTGAAGGTGGACAGGTACCACCTGCCCCCTTGCTGCAAAGCGGGAGCCTGCGGCGGAGTAGGCGCCGTCAACCGCCCATCGTGATTGTAGATCTTGCCACCAGCTGGACATAAGACTATTGTGTCCGCCATGGCTGGGCGACACTTGCGGCATGATCTTCCTCCTCCTCCGCGACCTTCAGGTAGGTGTGATAGCCCGCGCTCCATAAGATTCCCCTTTTATTCCGTTTTTGTCGTGTGACTTATTTGTCTGTCGCACTCATCAACGCATCATTCACATCATCATAATTGCATCATCACTTCGTTGCCACTGGTTTTCAAAACTAGCATCCGTTAGTAGTTGCCGGTTCTCTCTGTTTTCACCGTTGACCGTTCTGATCCCAACCACACTCGCATGTGCCCGAGCCATCGTCTAAATATTTATTTTTAAAAGTGTCCAGGAAATATTCTCGGATTGGGTCGAGACCTAGCGTGCGTTGCTACTTTTATGTATGTAGGCCACTTGCCAATTTTCGTCGCAATCAGAGTCTGTTAGATAGCCGAACGGTCGACCGTAGCGGCACAGTCAACGGGTTACCGTCGGACGTTTTTAGTGTTTTAAATCTCTGTCGTTGGTCGCACTATTTCCCTCTCGTCTTAGCCCAACACCCGCTCTACATGGCCCAACCAGCCCACCGTGCCAACCCTGCGACCCGGGACGTCCGATCGCGATCGCAGTCGAAATCGGCCCTGAAAACCACAAACCCTAGCCAAATTTGCTATAAATGGGCATTCCCACGTCCAAATATGGCAGCCCCAGCCCTGCCTCAGGATCCGTGCACCCCCTCAAACCCTAGCGCAGCCTCTCCTCATCTATCAGCCGCCAGGCCCATCCGGGCCCAGATCCGGCCCACCCCGGGCCCGGGTCGCGCCGCTGCCACTTGCCCGAAGCTCCTTCCCGAGCCAGGGGAGGGCCGGATCTGGGCCCGGATGGGGCTGGCGGCTGGTGCCCCAAGGTCGGTAGGGACGACAAGGCAGCCTGGCCGGCGGCGGCGTCCCTGAGTGCTACTAAGGATTCGTTCCAAAAAGTAACCATGGACCGGATGTGCGCACTGGCAAGCCATTCCAGCACAGCGAAGGGATCAAAAATCATACAAATATAGGATTGCGTCGAAAGGAAAGGGGCACTCATGGTGATGGAACAAAGTGCATTAGAATATAAGAAAAAGTTCATGATATTAAACATGGTCAAACGCCTTTGGTACAAATGTCGTAGGGACAAGAATTCAACGGTTCAAGGTCACAGAGCCAACCTTGTTAGAGATGGGACCGACAAGCGCGTCGAGGTCGCTGGTGTCGAAGCCCTTCGGCAACTTGGACAGAGCCTTGGTCAGGTCGAGGTCGGGGTTGTGGTAGGCGACTTTCACCAGAACCTTATGAAGGACTCCGGGGCATAGCTCATGATAGTCGTGAAGGAAGTCAGCTACCCGTTATGCCCTGTACTTTGTCGGGGCACCGACAATTCTCCCGAAGAAGATAGACAACCTCGCGCTCACCGCCTCTGAGCCATCGCTGGAAAAGGCATAGTCCTCTGAGCCCATCGTTTCCAGGAAGGCGGAGACCTTCTCAGCAAGGTAGACGAGTTGTGTCATCCAGATAAGAACGTTCTCTTGCAGCTCATTAGAGGAGTTTACGGCGGAAGCGAGCAAAACTTCTCCTTCTCGAGATCCTCGACTAAGCCACACTCTCTTGCTTGGTTGGTCTTGAGGCTGTCCTCCCGGGTGCCCACCCTCGTGCACAGATCGGAGTTGGTGGTCGCGGCAACCTCGAGGTCCCTCGCCTTGCGATCTAGCGCAGCCTGCAGATCCGCCAAGGCCTGGGCGATCTCCTTCACGTCTGAGATCATTTGCTCAGAAGCAGCAAGGTCTTGCTCCAGCAGCCACAACTTGCCCTCCAACTTGGCTTTGGAAAGATGAGTGGCTTTGGCATTGTTCACGACCTCCTGGATCTTGTCGGTGTACTGAGTAGCCTGCTTCTAATGTGCGGCTTTATGCTCGAGTTCCAGAATTAGCACCTCCTTGCCAACTCAACCCCGAGCTTGTGAGTGAGATCCTTCTCGCGGGCCGGTAGTTCTTCTTCATGGCAATCAAGGGAGATCTTGCGCGCCTTCAACTTCGCGTCCTAATTGGTGATGTCCTCGTCGATCTCCCGCCAGGTCTTTTTAGCCTCGGCCTCCCGGTTGATGAAGTCGGCCTCGGCCGTGTTAAGCACAACTATCCGCTCGCCCACCTCCTTGCGGGTCATTCCTGTGTTTCCACTGCTCGGCGAACCATTCCTATCTTTTTGCATGGAGCGCCCAGAACCTATCTTCGACGGCCATGAGGAGGACTTCTTGGCGGTCCAACTTCTGCGAACGGCTGGCGTAGTGCGCCTGCAACTGCTGGAAGCCCTTGCCCAGGGACGCCAGAATGGCGTGCTCCTTGGTCTCGTCACTCCGACCAAACAGGTTGATAGTCACCTCCCCTCCAGGAGTGGCGATTGCCTTGTCCTCGGCCACTCCCCCGGAGAAAGCCTTGAGGATGGCATCATCGGGGATGTTGACGAACTCTAGGTCACCCACCCATAGGTATCGACTCAAGGGTGGCTCCGCCGTCGACAACGAACTAGCAGCACTCGCACGGGCGGCCTGAAGCAGGAAGGTCATGCTTGCCCTGGCACCCCAGCAACCATGACCCCTCCGATGCCGCCGCCATGTTAAGGGTCGGCCCCACGAGGACCTGCTTGCCGGTATACCTGGGGGCACGACGCGCGGCCTCCTTAATGTGAATGTCGTCACCGAGATCAGTTGGCGCTGTCTCGCCTTCGGCCAACACAAGAAAAATTGGGCTAAGAAGAAGTCCAAGAAGACAAAAAAAAGAGGCAGAAAATGATGGCGCGAAAATAACACTAGCACTCCAATAGTAAGGGAACTTACATGTAGGCTCCTGTCGAGGAGGTACCTCATCTCTTCCGGTTATGTGCTCCGTCATCACCTCTCGCCGGAGGACCTCCCCCCCGGCATATCCCCGAATGGGGGGGTCTTAGTGGTGAGGTCCTTTGTAGGAGAGCTCCCTTCAGTGGTCGATCCCTCGCAATCCACCTCCGGGTGCCCCATCACCGTCTGCGAGGGGACGGAGGAGGGGTCGACGGCGGCATCGCTCGTGCTCTCCGTTAGGTTCTGGGAAGGGTCCTCTTGCCACGGGCTTGGTGGGGAATCAAGATCCAGGATCTCCTTCTCTGGCAAAGCAGCTCGCTCATGAGGGACGCTCGTCGTTCCTCCAATGCCTGACGCCCGACCAGTCCTTCTGGCCACCCTCTATGCGAGGGTCTCCTCAATCCTGCAATCGCGACACAAAACAGGGGTCAACAAGGAGAAGACAATGATTTCAACAGGACTCTGAAGATTGACACTTAATCATCGTCCTCCTCCCCTAAGATGAAGGTGGACAGGTCCCACCTGCCCCTTGATGCGGAGAGGGAGCTAGCGGCGGAGTAGGCGCCGTCATACCCCCCCTGTTGGGGCTGCAGAGCTTGCCACCAGCTGGACATAAGACTACTGTGTCCGCCATGGCTGAGTGACACTTGCGGCATGATCTTCCTCCTCCTCCTCCGCCGCGACCTCGGGGGGGGGGGGGGGGTGTGACAGCCCGAGTCCGACGCTCCAGAAGATTCCCCTTTTATTCTATTTTTGTCGTGTGACTTATTTGTCTGTCGCATTCATCATCGCATCATTCGCATCATCACCATTGCATCGGCACTCTTGATTTATCGAACATGGCCGAGTCGAGTCTAATGAAAAAATACTTTGTGTCTAGTAATACATTGGTGAGTAGGATTCTTTTTTCTCCTCTTCTATGCTCTTGTGAGGAATCTTGACGTAATAATTTTAATTCTGCTCCTATTCTCACTAAAAAAATTAGGATCACGCGGATATTTTTGGAATCTATATGATGTCGATCTGACGGAGTTCTGTCTTGGTGCCTCCTGTCTAATTTGATTTCATCAGGGTAGTTAAGCTCCAAGGGATTCTTGAGCACATCATTATCATTCAGATTTCTTAGTATCTCAGGACGGAGGATGTTCAAAATTTCTTCAATACTAGTAGTGGCGAGAGGAGTCTGGCTTCCCCAGTACTGGTGCAGATAGGTCCGGATGTATCGCCATACTTAGTATCATTGTGTTTCCGAGGATCTGAGATATATGATGTTCCGAGATCTCTGGTTATGTGTTAACGGAGGTGATACACTGGACATGTTAGTATAGGAGTTGAGTGATATATTACTCCTTGTATCCGTGGACCTGATTGCATGACCAGAAATTTCGGGAGTTCTTAGGTGGGAATTCAAATAGTTACTCATAGGACAATCATCCAACAGAGGCATGATGTGAGGTTGGGGTTCGACATCTAGTGGATTCGTTTGTTCATGGTCGTCTTCCGGTGGTTCTTGTTTTGTCTTAAAGAGTCCTTATAGCTTGCTATGACTCGGAGACGCTTCATTTGTCGTGTGCACTGCCTTGTACATGATGGCTACTGTAGGATCGAGCCTGTGCGAATCTATCCACGAAAATTTCAGACGGAATCTCTATTATGAATTTGTTTCGACTTGTTTCGTAAGCCTCATCCATTGTTTTGTTGGAGCATGGTAATTCGGGTTGCTTCGATGTGAAGTGGGAAATTCATATCTTTCCAAGAAGTGTTCTCATATTTTTATGGGAATGCACATTCTTTTGCTCAATCAAATTGTCTTATCAATTCTTGTCAACCGGAGTTGTCATGTCAATTCTTTTCAACCACTGTGCTTGTCTTCAAGTAATTCTATCCTCTCCGATTTTGCAAGATCAATCTCTCATTTCTTTCCACACTTCATCTCATCTGTACCAAGTGGTGTTTGTTTTTCCCCGCCCTCCCTTCCTTTTTTCCTGTGATTGGATTTCATCCAAGTGCATTTCATTTCAGTGTTCCTTCCGCTATCTTTTCCAAGAGGCCCGTGTGGGCTAAGGACGACATGAAACGTGAACATCTCGGGCTCCCACACCCCTTCGTTGAGTTCACCAACCAGGAGGAGCATGACTTCATCACGGCCTGATCAAGTGGGACCCTATAAAGAAGAAATTTTACACGGACGGTCCTACAAGGGAATTCATGAGAATATTGGTAATTATCATTCTACCACCTTATATTAGCTTTTGATCAAGTCAACTACACTGTAGTAAGATTTGTAATTGATTCGCGCTCATTTTGTAGAGAGAGCTACAGAAGCTTGCAGCGGAAAGCGAATCATCAACTCAGTCATCGATGAAGTACAAGTGGTGTCGTGGTTTTGTCACGGCAGATGTCCTAGTGAAAGGACATAGTGTTGGAGCCATCACACCTTGGTGGCGACTCAAAGGGGTTGAACGGGAGCGAGACAGAGATTTACCCAGGTTGGGCCCCTCGTGAGGATGTAAAAGCCTACGTTCTGCTTTGTGTTGTATTGATGGAGTTTCGATTACAAGGAGGGCGTAACTCACCTGACCTAGCACTCGATGATTTCTAACCTGCCCCCTTCTTACCAGGGACACGCCTTTATATATAGGTCGAGTCCTTAGGGTTTACAAGGGCCTTTCCTTTACACAAATCGTGACTCTCGCGATCTCAAAGTCGCCATCTTTCCAAGGCTTGGAGACATTCTCTACTATGGACTCCTTCCGATGGTCTGAAACCGCAATACAAATTTCGGCCTTACCAGGCTAAGGCCCGAACCACATTTAGATGAGTCGCCAGCTATGGTGACCCGACCCAACTAGAGCGGGTTATCCAACAGATAATATCCCCAACATTACGCCCCAGATTGACTTGAATTTCCTTCACGCCAACATCTTTACTCAGTTAGGGGCGATTCAACTTCACTCCTCTTATGCACCATGCACTTAAACCGCAATTTGTTGCGGAAAAACTCAAGTCGCGAAACCACTTCTTGTTGGCACCTGCTTATCCCTTGAATCCCGAAAAGTATAATGACATAATCCCCAATGGATCCTTCGATATCGTTATCCCAAAAATTTCGGGGCGCCATCATGGCGAATCTTTATCTTTTGGCAGTCCCCGCTCGTGTCGCCTCGATCCTAGCACCCGACGTGATAAATAGGCGGGAGGAAGGGACTGGGCGCATTTCACCTACCCGTCTTTTCGCCCTTCTCTTCCTCGCCGTCACAGTGAAAACCTTATCGCCACCCGAGAGCTCGGCCGCCACCCAAAGACTTCGTCGTCGTCTGAAAGCTTCGGCGCTGCCTGAAGACTTCGTCGCCGCCGAACACTTCGTTGAGGCCGAGCATTTCATCACCGTCGAACGCCTCGCCGCGGTCGAGCACCTTGTCACCGTCGAGCAACTCGTCGCCGCCCGAGATCTTTGCATCCGCCCGAGATCTTCGTCGCTGTCCGCGCAGCGCTCGCGGCGAACCCCTCTTCGGACGTCTCCAGCCGTTTCCATCAGGTCAGCTTTCTGCCATTGAAAGCAGATCCAAGTTTTTTCGAGGTTCATACCTACTGTGTTCTTGGTATCTCCCGAACGGCTTCGTAATTCCTGATTATTTGGCGGTGATGATAGCGAGTATGACAATGTTTTCATACCTTTATTTGTTCGGCCTTGACTTGCATACTTAGAAAAGGTTTCACCAGATCAACAGTATTGCTCCCATCTTAGTCGGAGGCCGTTTTATCAAACCTTTTTTGCATTTATTTATGTCTGTCCGGTAGATCCATAATCTATCGCTTGTCAAGTGAAATCTGTTTATAATCTCATGGTTCACCATCTCGACAAATACTACTGATGCTCTGAAAACGCCTCTCCTTTATGTAGTAAGAGTTTCATAAGTCACCCTGGCATCCTGACCTGGACCTTCATTGGCGGGTCAAAAAGCTCCCTCAGCCATGAGGCAAATTGTATGGCGAGTCAAATTAACTTAGTTTCACCATTCTCAGTAGATGCTAGGCGTGTTGATTTACCCGTAATTTTATCCCTTTGTAGCATCGGCACTGTTTTCAAAAGTGACTGGCTCCCAAGCAAGGTCAATGATGCCATAGTTAATGACTATGTAAAAACGGGGAATCTGGACCCTCAAGAGGTTATCGGTTGGCGCACCGGGTTAGGAGAAGAAGTCCCCAATCTGAAGGAAGGGGAAATAGTTGTTTTTCTTGAACACCTTGAACGGGGCTTTAAACCGCCCGGATCGAAATTCCTCAGAGACGCCATGACCTTTATGAATGTCCGCCTCCAGGATTTAGGGCCCAACTCAATAAGCAATCTATGTCAGTTCCAAGTGTTTTGTGAGGCTTACTTGCGGATGGAACCCTTAGTTCCTTTATTCTGGTACTTTTCCACTTGAATCGCCAAACAGAATTTCACAATGTCCCTAGTCTGGAGCTTGGAGGTGTCAAAGTTCAGCGCCGTAGGGATAGTCCATTCCCATCACTCGCCATGCCAAGCCATCCCAAAGGCTGGGGCGAGTCTTGGTTTTACTGCCGGGACACTTCGCCTGAGGGCGAGAACAAGCTTCTCGGTTATAGGAAAGATCGCCTTCCATGACCGAGTATTGTCCGAGTATTGTCCTGATCTGCTGCTGGGTCAAATGGTGTATCCTCCCTTTAAGTCACCGGGACGGATTAATGTGTGATTTTGACGGCACCGAAGAAGAGGAGTCAGACTTTATCCCAGTATTGTCCGAGTTAAGATCTCTGACAAACAACGGCCTTACTGGGGTTGACCTGATCTGCTGCTGGGTCAAATGGTGTATCCTCCCTTTAAGTCACCGGGACGGATTAATGTGTGATTTTGACGGCACCCTGGATCACCCTCAGTGCTACTTCCACACGGCTCTGACAGAGAGTGATATTGTAACGATCATCAAGAAGTTGACTCGTGAACCCGCAGCAAAATGCGGCCAAATAGGTCTTAAGCCGTTCTATAAGATCAACCCGGCACCAAAGGTAAATAACTTATCCCGCCTCTTGTTTTTATTCCTTTCGTCTTACTTGAACCATGACCTCTTATGAAATATGCCATTTCAGAAAGGTGATAAATTTTGGGCCAAGAGGCCAAAGAAGTCGGCCATGAAGCAAGCTAGGCCGCCTCCAAAGAAGAAGTCCAAGGGCAATGGCAAAGCCGCCGTTACTAAGCCATCTGAAGCCGATGAATCCCAAGTCGGCGACGTACTTTCAGAGGTAAAAAATCGATCATCTTTAACTCGCCATCCATTTACTGATAGTTTTGTGTTTACACCTCTAAGCTTTGTGTAGAATGAGGATAATGAAAGCGAGGAAGACTCGTAGAGGTAATTTCTATTTCCTCCGACTCATCTTCTTCTCCACCTAAGCCGGCCAGGAGGACAATGAAAGTTCCCTTCTCACACCCAAATGCTTGTTTGGATCCAAACTTGCTTCTGAAGAAAGCAAAACATGCCTCAAATCGGAAAACTCGAAGTCATTCTGGAGACCTGGTGTCCGGGTTACCAACAAGAAACAAGAAAAGGAAAAATGAGGTATCTTTTAACAACACTTCTTCAGGTCCTTTTGTATCGCGTTTTCTCACTCGCTCATATCTTTGAAGTATTATTTTGGCAGAGTTCTCCTCCCACATCTGGCACACAGTGATGTCGGCACTTCCACCAATGATCCGTGTCCCCGGGTAAGCCTTTGACAACATTTAACTTTGTTCTGATGGTGGTAACATCAACTCCTTTAAACGCACCCCTTCTCTTTTTAGGGCACACGCAAAGAAAAGGGCAACTGGCGGATCAACTCCCCTTACAGCTTCGGAGCCTATTGAAAAATCGGCGCCGATCCAGGATAACCCAGACCAAGACAAGCCTGAAGATCAAGTGGATCTTCCCAGCTTGCCCAATGAAACCATGGAAACGCCTAACCCGCCAAGTCCATTGAAAACAGCAGAAGATCCAGACATTGTAGTTATCACCGGTACTCACTTCTCTAAGCCGGCCACAACGGTTTTATCGAAGCATGTATCATCATCAGCTCAACCTGTTTTTGAGCATGAACTTACCAAGGCTAAGCTCTCCCAGTATGAGAATCTTGAATTCAAAGAACTTTGCTCTCGCTTTGCAAGTCGCGTGGAGGCGAGTTATGAGATGGAGAAAAGTTTGCTTCGATTGCTGAAGAACAAACATGAGGTACATCTTATTGCACACTGTATTATCTTCATTAACCCCCAAGGGCCGGGTCATCAGTAAAAAGATGAGCCGGATCTTGATAATAAAAATGAATCTGTCAACCTATCACCCCAAGGGCCGGGTCATCTGTAAAAAGATGAGCCGGGTCTTGATAATTGAAGAAAAAACTTTCGACCTGTATCCCCCAAGGGCTGGATCATCTGTAAAAAGATGAACCGGGTCTTGATAATTGAAGAAAAAACTTTCGACCTGTATCCCCCAAGGGCCGGGTCATCTGTAAAAAGATGAACCGGGTCTTGATAATTGAAGAAAAAACTTTCGACCTGTATCCCCCAAGGGCCGGGTCATCTGTAAAAAGATGAGTCGGGTCTTGATACTGTATAATTTTGTCTAAAATATTATACATTAGCCCCAAGTGTCAGGGATGTTGCTTGCAATAATTATGAGACTTGCCCCTTGACTATATATTTCGACAGGAATCACTTATCGCAACTGAATCAGCATTTGGCGACTTGAAGAAAAGTTTAACCGATCAACAGGATGCACGGGCAAAATCAGAAGAGAAGTATCTGAGATGAAGAAGCTAAAAGCCGACTTAAAAAGGGCTCAAGCTGATCAAGATGCCCTAATAAAGCGAGTAGAAAAAGATGAAGCCAAATTGGACACTGTGCAACAAGAGTTGTCCGGCTTAAGGCGACATATCTCCAACATGGCGCAAGCTGTCTTTGGTAAAAACCAACCCTTGACCTTTGTAAACAAATAGCTTTGTATATATCGCTGACTATCATTACCTCTTATACAGGTCCGAGAGCCGCCAACCTTCAGGATGATTGCGTCCTGATGCTGAAGGCGATTTACACGTTGATGGAGAAACTGTATACCGGAAGTGTGCTGACCGTAAAAGCAGTGATGAGCGCCAAGGAACCTATAACAATAATAAAGAAGATGATTGGCTGCTTATCTACTCTTCCTCCTCAAATTAGCGAGCTAACTCGGTCAGCCGCCCGAAAAGGAGCACTCACTACGCTGAGGCGGTGTTTGGTGTATGCTCTAGAAATAAACCCAGAAGAAGTAGCGGCGGGTTTTCCCCAGCTCAAGGATGACGGGTTAGAATTTGTTGAAGAGGACTACCAGCATATTGTTAAAGACACTCGTTTGGCCGCGACTCAGCTTGCTGCAAGCTTGGATTTATCAAAATACCAAGCCGCCTATGACAACAAGAACAAGAAAGTTAACCCGCCAACCTTTGTGACGACCAGCTTAACTCCGCGTGACCCAAGAATCCTTTTGACTTGGAGGCGGATCTCTCATCAGTGCTGAACGGTGAAGATGAGTTCGCCGCGTTATCCATGTGTAACTGGGTACTAGGCGATTTGCAAATAGAAGTCGGCCAAAGCTTGCAGCAAGCTGATCCAAGGACATCAGCAGAATAAAACTTCATAGATTTGGCCATGAGAGCCATGTAATAAGTCTTTTTAGGAATCAAAACTGCTTCTGTGATATCTCAAAAAATCCTTATATCGCCCTTAAGGCGTTTTGAAATGCTTGATCCGCCGTTTGAGGCGTTATTATGATGCTTGACCCGCCATTGAGGCGTTTTCATGATGCTTGATCCGCCGTGGCTAGAGTGATTTTGATCATCAACCTGTTTTAACCTTGAAAACATATATCACACCATCTCAGTTAGTAATGGGTGATAATAAATAGCAATCGCCCCAAAATATTTTGAGGCGAGTCAGAAAAAAGTCTGAAAAACCTTGTGGCAGTGCCAGGAAGGTAAAAAATAGCAATTTCATCGGCTCATCAGATCACGACAGGATAGGGCGAGTTAAATAAACTCAAGCGCCACCCAAGGGAGACTTTTGTATCAAAAGCTCAAGTATTTTGTAGCGACCTGACTCAAAACGAGTCAAGCCTCTGTGTATCTATGGCATCCCTGGATCAGTATGCTGGCACACACAGTACATCAATGTATATATCAAAGTGCAATCACATGGAAATATGGTAAAACTGATATATACCTTAAATATCTCAGTGAAAGCAGTCAAGGGAGTGGAGTCCCAATAAACACCAACGACAAGTTGAGTGTAGACCATAGCCATAAATCGTACTCTTACTCGTCGAAGAAAAATATCTGCAACATAAGACGTTGCAGCCGTGTAGGTCAGCATATTGAATATGCCGGCAAGTCACATAAGACAGGGGTGAAAAGTAATCATCTATACTATATGCATATATGGGAGGTGGGGCTATAAGTTTTTAGCAAAAAGCAAGTTTTCTCCTACATCAAGATGAGGGTTAAAAGCAAAATGTTACTACGTTGTTGGTTGTTAACGAGATGGTTCCGCCAACCAATTCTCGTACCCGAGTTGTTAATAATTCTCACATCAATATTATTATTTGTGTTGAGAATTTCAGATAACTTCAATTCCTTTGGCTCAAGTTGTCCGTGACCGTGGACACGGCTAATCGATTAGGTTTGAGTACTCTGCAGAGTTTTGCACACCTTCCCCACAAGATTTGATCGCCTCCAAGTATGTCCTCGCACTTGAGGGTGTTTGAAGACCAGATGATGAAAACATGGTCTTTCAACGGGTCCCTCTGAACCCCTGTCGGTGCCCATCCATTCCTACTGTTCTTCTACATCTGCTAGCACCGCCTGTCCAGAGTCGCCGCGTTGTCCAACCAAGCCAGAGCCCATAATGACTTGTGGCTGTGCAGGTAAGCCTTGGGTCTTGAAAATATCCGTCCGTCTCTTTGAGCCTGGGTGAAGCTTTCCGTAGGATGTCATGGCCTCTCCAGCATCCCGGGTCATCCACTGGGTTCTCCAGGGAGCCGATCAACCGTCCTTCACCCAGAGTTGCATTGCGTCCGAGGTCTTGAAAATCTTGTCTTAACCGGTCTGGATTATTTAATCAACCTTGCATCACTCGTGTTATGCACTCAACCGAAATCCCGTCTACTCAAGCATAGCAATATGAAATTTGTCATCCCGGGGCCAAGTATCGGGGTTGTTGTGTGCCTACCACATGATACTACAATCTATACTAAAATTTCCAAGTACCTAAGCAGCATGTAATTTGGGCATAGGATGGTAGAACTACGATGCATAAAACATAGGTGTTAGTATGATCAAAGTGACTTGCCTGGTATTACTTGATGAAGACAGTCGCTCTCATAATCCTGATAATTCTACCCGCCACACTCCGAGCAATCTATCGTAAACAAATAGCATTCAATAAACATTCATGCCAAAGAGGAAGAACCAACAGAACATAAGTACAAAGCATGTCTTGGTGCAAAATAACAACGTACTAAGGTTTAATAAAAAGGTCCTAAGTGTGTTGTAAAGTGAAGGTGCATGAATGAGATCAAAAGATGTAGTGGACGATGAACTATTGGTATATAAGCTCGACTTGCATACACTATGGGAGATGATCAAAAATATTGGGAGAACAACATGAATGTTGTTTGACAAATAGTATAAGACATAATAATTTATTTGTAGAAAGAATTTCTTGAAATGGAGCACTACAACGCAAGTTATAGCGAATTGAAGTATGAATTGAATTTGCATTCAAAAGGTCAAGAGAAGTTGAACTGAAGTACGATGGTTACGTACAAAAATATATGACATGAGTGTTTAGGGGTAAAAGGAATCAATTAAAAAGGTGGTACGATTTGCAAGATAAGATCAAATGAATGTTCGAATACAAATTTGAATCGCTCAAATTTGTAAGGTTCAAATGTCGAAACTAATGATGCTACTAGATATGGGAGATCAATATGAGCGTGTAGAAAAAAGAATTACTAGATTTGAACTAGCGGATCAAAAGATACAAATACGTCAATATAACATTGAATCGGCTTAAAACGATGTGAACATTTTTGGGCACAAATAGATAAATCTGAGTTAATCAAAATTATAAGTTGAAAAGTTAAAACTAATGATACAAACGGAAAGATTACTTTGATACGAATCCGACACAATTGAATTCATCCAAAACGGAGCTACGAATAAAAAGATATGATCTAAAGAAGTTTGAATATGAATATGAACAAATTTCGAAATTTGAAAATTTCAAAAGAGTTGATATGATTGGTTCATCGGATAGGTGGGATCAAGACTAAACTCTAGGCGTTGGTTTCATCTAATTCGGATAAACGAGTAAAAAGTTATGGCTATTTGAAAAATCAGGGCCAAGCTGTTTTACGGAAGAAAAGTGTTATGTCTAAAAGAATTCTAATACTAATGTGTTTATACGAAGACTAAATAATATATCTAATTACTCTACCGTATACTAGTGTAGGAATACTAGTCTACAAATAATAAACTACGGGAGTATAAAAAAATACGAAGAGAAATACCTTTAGAATGGAGAGTAAGAATTAATTCCAATGAGGAGACGACTTCGAGAAATCCCGCCGAAGAGAAGAAAAAAATATTTTTATTTAACAAATCTAGTTAAACCAAAAGATTGATTTAACCCGAAATAGATGATTTTTTGGATGCTCCTATGGATCTATATTTATAGGTGGAAGGGAGGTCTAATGGTTCATAGATAGGCAATGTGGGACTAAACATATACGTAAAGAGGAGAAAATAGAAAAAAAAGAGAAAAGAAGTGCCGCATGGGCTGAAAGACTTTGGCCAGCCGCATGAGCCGTTACGGGCGGCCGTGGCCTTTTTTTTTTTTGTGAGCGAACAATTTTTTTTGAAACAAAGAAGAAAAAACGTATAAATGAAAAAGAGAGAACATTTTATATAGACATATTATATATCAAAATTTTCAGAATAAAATTTTCTAAAACATGAACATATTTTCAAAACCAAAAAAATACTTTAAAAAAAATTATTTTCTTGCAATAACTTTAAAATGACAAGGAATTTGAATTTCAAATAAATTGTGAATACTTAAAATTTGAATCAAGACATTGTCTCTCATTTTGGAGGGTCATTTTCCTCCTCTCGTTTGATTTTTTTTAATCAAAGGGTTTTGAAAATATTCAAACTCAAAATTGAAAAGGGATTCAAAATAGAAAATTTTGGGAAAGTCATTTCATTCCCTCTCATTTTTTTGAGAAGTTTCAAATTCCACTCAAGTTTCAATCACTCAAACAAACAAACAATCAATCTAATAATTATATTAACATTCCAAAATTTATAATTTTGGGATGTTACAAACTACCACACTTAAAATTAATCTCGTCCTCGAGAATCGAAGAGGCTAGAAAGAAAAGGTTATGGTTTGGGGGGTCTTCTAACAAATATAGTCTCCTGCAAAGTGGGGTGCTACCACGCTTAAAATGAGAATTACTGGTCGCTCAAATTTTTAACAATCCTCTGGGGTCTTGGCATCTCGCTTGTCACATTCTTCATGGTAACTTCTTTGGTGAAGTTCTTCCGTTATATTCATAATGTTTCCATCAAAACCGAGGGTTCTTCTGTTGATATAAGATTCTTCCGTCACTGGGTCTTCTTAACTGACAAGTCTCGTGACCATTCTAAATAAGCTATCGATGATTCTCATGGTGGTCTACCATTTGTGGTTATCCTGCAGAGAGAAGGGTCTTGGCTTCATCCTCACCGTAAAATTTCCTACGTGTGACAACAAGTGCCATGTACATGGGCTTTCATTATACCATTCTAAGGCTCAAACAAAAGCTTCAAAGGACGTCGTCTCTCACTATGGGTAAGTCTCTTAGATTTACCATTCCGAATAGCAAGAGAATGACAATAGTAAGGCGTCATGGTGGCCAAGCCATGTCGCACTGAAATCATTACCTTGTATAAGGCTTAGTGAATCTCGTATTCCAACACTTGGACATCCTCACAAGCGTTGCAGAGTTTCTCTTGTCCACGAACGAAGTTCGGATAAACCATTGGTTCTGCAAGCTGAACAAACCATCTATCGTTTCTTCACCACTCTCAAGTTGTCGTATGCTCCTAAGAAAACGCTTGCTGATACAAGTTTCCTTCTCCAAAAAGATAGTACTTGATCCTTGTTAGTCCCGTGGTCTGTGGGTTTCAGGCATACTTGGGGTAAATGTGACACGCCGCTGGGTAGTGGGTGGTTCCTTCACACAAGAAACAAGTCACCTCACTAGTTGGGCATTCCTCAGCTGGGTGATTTTCTTCACAATGAGTGCATCCATCCTTGTGTTCCTCCTGGGTGTGTTCTATTTCTCCATAGATCTTGCATGCACAAGTCTTCTTCTTCGGATTATCATAGCACTTCTGAATAAGACGGTATCTTAACAGAGTCTTCTTGAATTCGTCCCAGGTTTCTGCTCCACTAAATCCTTGTATGGCATGATGCAGTTTCCACCAGATTGCAGCACTTTGTGTAAAGTACTGAAGAGCGTGTTCCACTTCATACTTCCTTGAGATCAAGTTGCTCCCGAAGTGGTTCTCCATGTTCTGAACCCATATTTCAGCCTCCAATTGGGTCATTGGTCCAGAGACTACAAGTCCAGCTTCATACTCCATCTGGTAGGGTTGAGGTTTTGGGGATGAGACGGTTAAGAGAGGGAGATACACACAATACAAACAATATTTTGAGAATAGGTTTTAGTTGTGGCCGTCGAAAAACACACACCAATGACGGCTCACAAATCATCGTAACTAACGTGGGTATATAATTGGGGTTTGGACTTCTAATAAACATTGGAACGTTTCGGGGTCTTCGAGTTCTTCGGGTCTTGAGAGTCTTCAATTGGTGTAGCTTCAATTGCATGATGAAATCCTCTTTACTTTGGAGTAGAACTCGGTTGATTGTCCATGAGGTCCAAGGGGTAAGGGTATTGTATAACTATTTGAGGTGAGAGAGAACATTTGATGAAATCAGAAGAGATGAGAAGTGAAAGGTGTTCTCGAAAATAAGATTTTTGAGAGATCCTATCCTAACAAGTTTCTAGTTTCTAGGGTCACGTCCTACAGTCAACATGTGCTCTGATACCATTTCTGTAGCGCCCTGACTCAAAACGAGTCAAGCCTCTGTGTATCTGTGCCATCCCTGGATCAGTATGCTGGCACACACATTACATCAATGTATATATCAAAGTGCAATCACATGGAAATAGCGTAAAACTGATATATACCTTAAATATCTCAGCGGAAGCAGTCAAGGGAGTGGAGTCCCAATAAACACCAACGACAAGTTGAGTGTAGACCGTAACCCTGAATCGTACTCTTACTCGTCGAAGGAAAATATCTGCAACATAAGACATTGCAGACGTTGCAGTATATACATTGATGTACTGTGGGTTTTAACCACAATGTCATCAACATAGGCATGGACGTTGCGTCCGATTTGGCCACGGAGGCAATTTTGAATGCAGCGCTGATAAGTCGCCCCTGCACTCTTGAGTCCTAATGGCATGGACTATAGCAAAAAGCCCCAAAGGGGGTTATGTCGTGGTTTTGTCACGACAGATGTCCTCGTGAAAGGACTTAGTACTGGAGCCATCGGACCTTGGTGGCGACTCAAAGGGGTTGAGCAGGAGAGACACGGCGATTTACCCAGGTTCGGCCCCTCGTGAGGAGGTAAAGGCCTACTTCCTGCTTTGAGTTGTATTGATGTGGTTTCGATTACAAGGAGGGCGTAAGTCGCCAAACCTAGCACTTGATGATTTCTAACCTGCCCTCTGCTTCCCTGGGACTCGCCTTTATATACAGGTCGAATCCCTAGGGCTTACAAGGGTACTTTCCTTCCTAGAAATCGTGACCTCTACGATCTCCAAGTCGCCATCTTCCAAAGCTCGGAGACCTTCTGGAAATTGTAAACCGCCACACAATTTTCGGCCTCGCCAGGCCAAGGCCCGAACCATGCTCAGATGAATCGCCTGATTCGGTGACCCGGTCCAACTAGGGCGGGTTATCAACAGGTAATATCCCCAACATTAGGCCCCAGATTGACTTGAATTCTCTTCACGCCAATATTCTTGCTCAATTAAAGGCGATTCATTCTTTATACATCAAAAACTTTAACCCGCCATCTGTCGTGGAAGATTTTTAAATCGCCAAACCATTTCTCGTTGGCATCTTCTTGTCCCTTGAATTCCGGGAAGACGGACGCAATCATAACGGATCCTTTGGTATTGTTATCCCAAAATTTTCGGAGCGCCATTATAGCGAATCTTTTTATCCTTCGGCGGTTCCCGCTCACGGCGCCTCGATTCCAGCGCCCGCCCTGTTAAATAGGTGGGGGGGACAGGACTGGCGCATTCCACCTACCAGTCTCGTCAATCTCCTCCCCATTATCGCAGTGAGGAAACCGTATCGCCTTCCGAGAGCTCCGCCGCCGACCGCAGTTCCTGCCGTTGCCCGAAAGCTTTGGCGCCGCCCACAGATCTAGTCTCCGTCAAGCACCTTACCGTGGCCGAGCTCCTCGCCGCCATCGACCATCTCACCGCCATCGACCACCTCGCCATTGCCAGGCACTTCGTCACCGTTGGAGGTCTTCGCGCCCGACCGAGACTTTCGTGCTTTTCCGAAAGCCTTCGTCGCTGTTGACCACTTCCGACAGAACACATCAGGTTAGGTCACCGCTCATTTAAGAGTAGATCCCCATCCCTTTTCGAAGTTTCATCATTGCCATGTTCTTAATGCCTTCATGAGTATCTGTTACCTATCCTTGATTGATTAGTATTGATGACGACGAGATAGCTAATGTCTCTAAATACCTTCACTTATCCGCCCTTGTTTTGTGTGCTTAGAGCAATATTTCATCAAACGAACAACATCATCTTATCCTGGTAGCAAGTTGCCGTATCCAGTCATTTTCCTCGTGTATTTTTGGCTGTCCAGTAGATCCATAATTTACCGCTCATCGCGTAAAAGCTGATTGTAGTCTTCCCACTTCACCATTTTGAACAAAGTCTCCAATGCTTTAAGACACAACTCTCGTGAGTAGCCAAACTTCGTAAGTCTACCTAGCAACTCGACCCGGATCTTTATATGGCGGGTCAAGATTTTTCCTCAGTCCATGAAAAAATTACTTGGCGAGTCAAATGAACTTATTTCACCTCTTACGGTAGATGTTCAAGCGTGTAAATTCACTCGTACTTTACTCCTTTGTAGCATCGGCACCGTCTTCAAAAGTGACTGGCTCCCTACCAAAGTCGACGATACCATACTAGCAGATTATTTGAAAACGGGCAATTTGGACCCTCAGGATGTGATCGGTTGGCGTACCGGGTTCGGAGAGGATCTCCCCAACCCCAAAGAAGGGGAGATAGTCGTTTTTGTCGAACACCTTGAGCGAGGTTTTAAGTCGCCCGGATCAAATTCCTTAGAAAAGCCATGTCTTTCATGAACGTCCGCCTCCAGGATCTGGGACCTAATTCGATAAGTAACCTATGCCAGTTCCAAGTGTTCTGTGAGGCTTACCTGCGGATGGAACCCTCAGTTCCCTTATTCTGGAACTTTTTCCTCTGAAATCGCCAAACAGAATTTCACAATGGCCCCAGCCTGGAACTTGGCGGTGTAAATGTTAAGCGCCGCAGGGATAGCCCGTTTCCCTCACTCGCCATGCCAAGCCATCCCAAAGGCTGGGGCGCGTCTTGGTTCTATTGTCAAGAGACCTCGCCCGCACGCGAAAACAAGCTTCTGGGCTATAGGAAAGATCGCCTTCCAACGAATTTCAAGCTTCCGGACAAGCTCACCGAAGAGGAGGAATCAGATTTTATCCCAGTATTGTCCGAGTTAAGATCTTTGACAAACAACGGCCTTACTGGGGTCGACTTAATCCGCTGCCGGGTCGAATGGCGCATCCTCCCTTTGAGTCGCCGGGACAGGCAAATGTGCGAATTTGATGGCACCTTAGATCATTTTCAATGTTATTTCCATACTGCTTTAATGGAAAAGGATATTGTCACCATCATCAAGAAGCTGACCAGCGAGCCTGCGGGAAAATGCGGCCAAATCGGCATCAAACTCTTCTGCAAAATTAATCCGGCGCCCAAGGTAAGCAATTTTAACCCACCTTTTGACTTTACTTCTTATGTTTCATTCGAATTGTGGCCTTTTATAACATATGCCATTCCAGAAAGGTGATAAATTTTGGTCCAAGAAACCCAAAAGGCCAGCCATGAAGCAAGCTAAGCCGCCCCCAAAGAAAGCCAAGGGCAAGGGAAAAGCGGCTGTGGCCGAGCCATCCGAAGTCGATGAATCTCAAGTCGGCGACGCACCTTCAGAGGTAAAAACCTATCGTCTTTTCACTCGCCATCTGCTACTGTTAACTTTGTATTTATGTCTCTAACTCTCTTGAATAGAATGAAGACAACGAAAGCCAGGAGGATTCTGTACAGGTAATTTCCGTTTCCTCCGATTCATCTCCTTCTCCACCTAAGCCGGCCAGGAGAATTTGTGGGAAAGTTCCCTTCTCACATCCAAATGCTTGTTTGGACCCAAATTTTCTACTGAAGAAAGCACAACATACTTCAAATCGGAAGACCCGAAGTCATTCCAGTGATCTAGTATCCGGCTTATAAGCAAAGAACAAGAGGAAACCAAATGAGGTACCCATGAACAACACTTCTTCATGTTTCTTTGGATCACATCTGTAACCCGCCTATATCTTTGACGTATAATTCTTACAGAATTCTCCTCCTACATCTGGCGACTCAGTAATGTCGACACTTCCGCCAATGATTCAAGTCCCTGGGTAAGTCCTTTGATAATTTTACTTTAAATCCGAGGGTGATAAATTTTCAGTCTTTTAATGCGCCTCTCCCCTTTTTTAGGGCACAGGCGAAGAAGAGGAAGACCAGCGGTCAAATCCTATCATAATTTCAGAGCCCATCAAAGAGTCAGTGCCGATCCAAGATAACCCGGATCAAGACGAGCCTGAGGATCAAATGGATCTTCCTGACTCGCCCAAGGAAACAATGGATACCCCTAAGCCACCAAGTCCATTGACAACAGCAGAAGACCCAGATGATGTAATTATCACTGGTACCAGCTTCTCTAAACCGGCCACAACGGTTTTGTCAAAGCATGTGCCATCATCCTCTCAAACCATTCCTGAGTCTGGACTCTCCAAGGCTAAGCTTTCTGAATATGAACATCTGGAATTCAAAGAAGTCTGCTCTGGTTTCACAAGTCGCCTGGAGGCGAGTTATGAGATGGAGAAAAGCCTGCTCCGGATGCTAAAAAATAAACATGAGGTATACTTTTTTATATATTATATTATCCCCATTAACCCCCAAGGGCCGGGTCATCAGTAAAAAGATGAGCCGGGACTTGATTATTTAGAAAAACACTCGACCAATAACACCCAAGGGCCGGGTCATCAGTAAAAAGATGAGCCGGGTTTTGATCACTTAGAATTTTTTTGACCAGTAACCCCCAAGGGCCGGGGCATCAGTAAAAAGATGAGCCGGGTCTTGATGCTGTATAATTTTATCTGAAAAAATTATACATTAGCCCCCAAGTGTCAGGGATATTGCTTGCAATAGTTCTGAGACTTGCCCCTTATCATGTACTTCAACAGGAAACTCTTATTCAGACTGAATCAACACTTGGTGATTTAAAGAAAAACTTATCTGATGAGTAAGATGCCCGAACCAAGTTGGAGGAGAAGTATCAATTGGTCTTAGCTGAGATGGAAAAACTCAAAGATGATTTAAAAAGGGCTCAAGTTGATCAAGATGCTGCATCAAAAAGAGCAGAGAAAGCTGAAGCCAAGCTGGCTACTGTGCAACAAGAGCTATCTGGCTTGAAACGTCATATCTCAAACATGGCGCAAGCCGTCTTTGATAAAATACTCAAAACTTTTGATCTTTGTTGAAACCAATAACTCTTATCCTGAGTCGCTGATTATCATTACCCCTTGCACAGGTCCAAGAGCCGCCAATCTTCACGATGATTGCGTGCTGATGCTGAAGGCGATTTACACGCTGACAGAGCAGCTATATACCAGCAGTGTACTAACTGTTAAAGCAGTGATGGGCGCCAAGGAGCCTATAACCTCCATAAAGAAGATGCTTGGCTGCCTATCCACGCTTCCTCCCCAGATTGGCGAGTTGACACGGTCAGCCGCCTGGAAGGGAGTGCTGACTACATTAAGTCGCTGCTTAGCGTATGCTCCAGAGATCAACCCGGAAGAAGTAGCAGTGGGCTTTCCTCAACTCAAGGACGACGGGTCAGAATTCGTCGAAGAGGACTATCAGCGTGTCGTCAAGGACTCCCAGCTGGAGGCGACTCAACTTGCTGCAAGTCTGGACTTATCAAAGTACCCAACTATGATAGCAAGAACAAGAAGGTCAACCCGCCAACCTTTGTGACGACCAGTTTAACTCCACGGCGACCCAAGAACCCTTTTGACTTGGACACAGATCTTTCATCAATCCTGACTGATGAGGATGACTTCGCGGCTCTGGCCAAGTGCAACTGGGTACTGGGCGACTTGCAAATTTAGGTCGGCCAAAGCTCGCAGCAAAACGATCCAAGGGCGCCAGCAGAATAAACTTCATTTATTTGGCCCAAAGAGCCATGTAATAGGTCTCCTTTAGGAATCGGTACTGCCTTTGTGATACTTTCGAAAAGAATCCTTGTGTCGCCCTTAAGGCGATTTGAAATACTAGATCCGCCGTTTGAAAATTCTTTATAATGCTTAATCCGCCATGGATGAATTGATTTTGATCATCAACCTGTTTTAAGCTTAAAAAACATATGTGAAATCAAATAAATGATAACAAATATTTTCAAGATGAATCAGGAAAAAGGCTTGGAAAACCTTGTGGCAGTGCCAGGAAGGAAAATAAAAAATAGCAATTTCGTCGGCTCATAAGGTCGCGACAGGATGGGGCGAGTCAGAAAACTCAAGTGCCACCCTAGATGATGGTTTCGTTGGCTCATAAGGTCGCTACAGGATGGGGTGAGTCAGAAAGCTCAAGCGCGCACCCTAAATGATAGTTTCGTCGGCTCATAAGGTCGCGACAGGATGGGGCGAGTCAGAAAGCTCAAGCACACACCCTAAATGATGGTTTCGTCGGCTCACAAGGTCGCACAGGATGGGGCGAGTCAGAAAGCTCAAGCACACACCCTAAATGATGGTTTCGTCGGCTCATAAGGTCGCGACAGGATGGGGCGAGTCAGAAAGCTTAAGCGCGCACCCTAAATGATAGTTTCGTCGGCTCATAAGGTCGCAACAGGATGGGGTGAGTCAGAAAGCTCAAGCACACACCCTAAATGATGGTTTCGTCGGCTCATAAGGTCGCGACAGGATAGGGCGAGTCAGAAAGCTCAAGTGCCACCCTAAGTGATGGTTTCGTTGGCTCATAAGGTCGCGACAGGATGGGGCGAGTCAAAAAGCTCAAGCGCCACCCTAAGATAATAATTCTGTCGGCTCATAAGGTCGCAACAGGATGACAAAATTGATCTCAATAAGGAAGCCCCCAAGTCGGGGAGCATTTTGATTTTATTACTTCATAATGAAACTGAAAAACTTACAAAATGCAGAGCTTAAGAGCTCAAGTGTACTAGGCCACAAGTGGGCAATATTCCTGGGGCGAGTTGACTCAGCCTCCGTGGTTGGCCGGTTAGGTCGAAGATCCACCATATAATAAGAGTCGTTATGAACATTCTTGCTGACGACGAACGGTCCTTCCCATGGTGGTGATAACTTTTGCATGCCAGCACGATCTTGTATCAACCGAAGAACTAAGTCGCCTTCCTGAAAGGTCCGGCTTTTAACCCGGCGGTTGTGATAACGCCATAGATCCTGCTGATAGATGGCCGAATGGGCCGCAGCCAAGTCACGTGCCTCCTCTAAGGCGTCCAAGGAGTCTTGACGCGCCAGCTCATTGTCTTGCTCCACGTATGCGGCGACTCTAGGTGAGTCATGACTTATGTCAGTAGGAAGAACGACTTCTGCTCCGTAGACCAAAAACAAAGGGGTGAAACCCGTGGACTGGTTCGGGGTGGTCCGGATACTCCACAGCACTGAAGGCAATTCTTCGACCGAACATCCTGGAGTTTTCTCGAGGGGAACCATGAGTCGGGGCTTAATTCCTCGTAAAACCTCCTGATTCACCCGTTCCGCCTGCCCATTAGATTGTGGGTGAGCAACCACAGAAACATCAATCCGGATATGTTCTCGACGGCAAAACTCCTGCATCGCCCCTTGGGACAGGTTAGTACCATTATCAGTAATGATACTCGGTGGATATCCAAACCAGAAGATCAGGTTCTTCAAGAACTTGACCGCTGTCTCCGCATCGCAAGCTCCAATAGGTTCCGCCTCAACCCACTTGGTGAACTTATCAACCGCCACCAGCAAATGGGTTTTCTTGTTGGATGACATTTTAAAGGGGCCGACCATGTCTAACCCCCAGACCGCAAAAGGCCAAGTGATGGGAATCATTCTTAATTATTGAGCCGGCACACGAGCCTGTCGTCCATAACGCTGGCATCCCACGCACCGACGAACTATATCTTCTGCATCTGCATGAGCCGTCAACCAAAAGAAACCACGACGGAATGCTTTTGACACCAAAGAGTGTGACCCGGCATGATGCCCACAGTCTCCGGAATGAATGTCATTTAAGATTATGCATCCTTCTTCGGAGGAAACGCATCGTTGAAAAACTCCAGAGGCGCTCCGCTTATATAACTCGCCATTGATGATCCCCATGGACTTGCTGCGCCAAACGATTTGACGAGCCGAAACTTCATCTGTTGGTAACTCGCCTCGGGCGAGGTAAGCCAGATAGGGAAGAACCCAATCCGGCGTGACGTGTAGAGCCGCAACGAGCTGAGACACAGGATCTGGTATTGCCAACTCCTCCTCCAATGATAAAATCACGGATGGTTTATGCAAAACATCTAGAAAAACATTGGGAGGAATTGACTTTCGCTGGGAACCAGGACGTGAAAGGGCGTCAGCCGCCTCGTGGAGGCGCCGATCAATGTGGTCAACCTGATAACCATGAAAATGACCTGCCACGTCAGACACAGCTCTTCTGTAAGCCGCCATCATGGGGTCCCAAGAATCGCAGGTACCCGAAACTTGCTGCGCCACCAAATCAGAGTCACCAAAACACGTGACTCGCGCTAGATTCATCTCCTTGGCGAGTCGCAAGCCGTGAAGCAAAGCTTCGTATTCCGCAGAATTGTTAGTGCACGGAAACATGAGTTGGAGGACATAACAGAATTTATCTCCTTGAGGGGATACCAATACCACACCAGCCCCCGAGCCTTCCAGCTGTCTAGATCCGTCAAAATAAATAGTCCAGTAAGTAAGATCAGGCCTGTCTTCCGGAGCCTGCAACTCCGTCCAGTCATTGACGAAATCAACTATGGCCTGAGACTTGATGGCTGTGCGGGGGGTGTACTGCACGTGATGCGGCCCAAGTTCAATCGCCCACTTGGCAATCCGCCCTGTTGCCTCCCGATTCTGGATGATGTCCCCAAGGGGGGCAGAGCTAACCACTATGATAGGGTGTTCTTGGAAATAATGCTTAAGTTTCCGACTTGCCATAAACACCCCATACACTAACTTCTGCCAGTGTGGGTACCGTTGCTTGGACAGGGTTAGCACTTCGCTGATAAAATACACCGGGCGTTGCACTGGGTACTCCTTCCCTTCCTCCTTTCTTTCAACAACCACTGCCACACTTAGTGCTTTGGAACTTGCCGCAATATACAGAAGCATGGGCTCTTTCTCAGTCGGGGCGGCCAGGACCGGCGGGTTAACCAATTGTCGTTTCAAGGCTTCGAGCACCTCGTCTGCCTCATTTTTCCAAACAAACCGGTCAGATTTCTTTAGTAACTGATAAAGAGGAATCGCCTTTTCACCCAAGCGACATACAAAGCGACTTAGAGCCGCAATGCGGCCCGCTAGTCGTTGAACTTGATTAACGTTTGCCGGCCTTCCAAGGGATGTAACCGCTTCGATTTTGTCTGGGTTATCTTCAATGCCACGCTCAGACACCAGGAAGCCCAACAATTTCCCTGCAGGAACACCAAAAACACACTTGGTGGGATTCAGCTTCATCTGATATACCCGTAGATTATCGAAAGTTTCCTTGAGATCCTCCAGTAGCGTCTCCCCCTGGCGGGTTTTGATCACAATATCGTTGACATAGGCGTGGACGTTGCGACCGATCTGGCTGCAGAGGCAATTCTGGATGCAGCGCCGATAAGTCGCCCCCGCACTCTTGAGTCCAGAAGGCATGGACACATAGCAAAAAGCCCTAAACGGGGTTATAAAAGTTGTTTTCTCTTGATCCTCCATGGCCATCTGGATCTGGTGATATCCTGAGTAGGCGTCCAAAAAGCACAATTGTTCGCATCCCGCCACCGAGTCAATGATCTGGTCGATGCAGGGAAGAGCGAAAAGATCTTTCGAACAAGCTCTGTTGAGGTCCGTGTAATCAATGCACATACGGAAGGTACTGTTCTTCTTGAGTACCAAAACCGGGTTAGCCAGCCATTTGGGATGGAAAACTTCCACGATGAATCCGGCAGCAAGAGACGGGCGACCTCTTCCCCGATCGCCTTGCGTCGCTCCTCGTTAAACCTGCGAAGATACTGCTGGATGGGTTTTGCCTTTGGGTCAACATTAAGATGGTGCTCAGCGAATTCTCTCGGCACACCAGGCATGTCAGAAGGTTTCCATGTGAAGATGTCCCGATTCTCACGGATGAATTCGATGAGCGCGCTTTCCTATTTGGGATCCAGACATGTCCCGATGGTGAACTGCTTGGATGAATCGCTGGGAACAAAGTCGATTGTTTTAGTGTCATCCGTTGGTTTGAACTTGAGGGGCCACTCTGCATCTGTCGTTGGCTTCTTTAGGGGTGACATGTCTGCCGGGTCAACATTGGCCCGATGGTGTTTGAGCTCCTCTGCATCGCAGGCGACTTCCGCATAAGCCGCGTCCCCTTCTTCACATTCCTTTGCAATCCTTCTATCCCCATCAACCATGATGGGTCCCTTAGGACCAGGCATCTTGAGCATAAGGTAAACATAGCACGGGCGAGCCATGAAACGGGCATAAGCCGGCCGCCCAAATAACGCATGGTAGGGGCTTTTCAATTTGACCACCTCGAATATCAGTGACTCGGACCTGTAATTCTGCGCCGTTCCAAACGCCACTGTGAGTCTGACTCGGCCTATGGGGTACGCCGACTTGCCCGGGACGATTCTGTGGAAAAACGTGGTTGAAGGCTTCAGGTCCTTTTCTACTAAGTTCATCCTTTGGAAAGTGTCAAAATACAAGATATTAATGCTGCTGCAACCATCCATTAGCACTTTGGACTGGGTGTAGCCCCCAACTTGGGGAGCTACGACCAACGCTAAATCGCCAGGATTGTCAACTCTTGGCGGGTGATCCTCCCTACTCCACGATATGATTTGTTCAGACCAGTGGAGGTACCTGGGAAGCGCCGGCTCAGACACACTGTACGCCCGGTGACTCACCTTTTTATCACGTCTGCAAGCATTGGGGGTGAAAACGTGATACTGCCCATTGCTTAACTGTTTGGAATTGTTGCGGAAACCTCCGTTGTCATCCTAACCCTGCGGAGCCCCCTGTGGGGGCGGCTGCTAAAAGGCGCCTAGCGGGTTATACCGCCACTGGTGGTGCACCGGATACTGGCCGCTGCTTGGATGCGGGCCTCCCTGAGCCCCCCGTTTGGGACAACCGCCAAAGGGGTTCTGTCGTTGGTTGGGTGCAGCAAACTGCTCCTGCCGTTGGTCCGGGTCATCGTTTTGGCTTTTCTGGATCGCCTCCGCCCGAAACTCCCGCATTACGAAACAGTTCTCCCAGGAGTGAGTCGCCGGACCGTCTGCCGTGGCATGGTATGGGCAGGGGCCCTTGAGTAACTCTTCATAGTTATCTGGCCTCTTCCCACTAAATCCCCTGTTTTTCTTCTGGCGTTGGTTGCCACTGTTGGTGTTGGTGTTGGCGACTAAGTCCGAGGATTCCTCTTGCTGCCTTCGCTTGCCATTGGCTCCTTGATTGTGGCGGTTACGTCCCTGGAACCGGGTATGATTTTTGGATGACTCGCCTTTCTTGGGCGAATTAGCTTTACCGTTCTCGCCGGGATCTTTGGTGTCATCCGCTTCAGCATACCTAGTGAGGGTGTCCATCAGCTCTCCCATGTCTTGGACCTTTCGCTTGAGTCGCCCCAATTTCTGTACCAAGGGTTCATAATGGCAATTCTGCTCGAGGATCAACACAGCCTGAGCCGCCGTAATACCATCTGACGAATGGATAATTTCCGCAACCCGCCGTGACCAATGGTGGGCCGACTCATCAGGGCGTTGAACGCAGTGCTGCAGATCGACGATCCTCATTGATCGTTTGCAGGTTCCTCGGAAGTTTTTGATGAATCACTCTTTCAACTCGGCCCAGGTCTGGATGGAGTTGGGAGGTAAGTTTTTCAACCAAGTACGTGCTGACCCCTCGAGCATCATCGTGAAGTATCTGGCGCAATCTGCCTCGTTCACGTCGAGCATGTCCATCGCAATTTCATACCTTTCGACCCACGATGCCGGCTCAAGGTCCGGGGTGTAGTTAGGCACCTTTCTTGGTCCCTTAAAATCTTTGGGCATTCTTTCGTTGCGAATGGCGGGGGCCAAGCATGGCACCCCCTCGCCCACCGCTCCCGACGAGAGGGGCCGGGGCGATTTGGATGTTTGGGAGATCACGGCCCGGCGGGTTCTAATGATCAGGCGGGTTGTCCTGAGGGACGGGTCGCGGCCCGCTGTTTACGGCGGGCTTATCCTCTGGGCGACTCCTGGTGTAACTCGCATGGGGAGTGGAATGCAGCCTATTTAGGCTATGTGAAAACTGGGCGTTTTGAACCACCGCCGTCTTCAACATCTCAATGGCGTTCCTTGCTTCTTTCTGGGCAGGGGTGTTCCCGTGAATCGGAAGAGATTCCAGATGGCGAGTTGCAGCGAGGACGTTGTCCACCGGGTTGGAAAAGTGGCCTTGAGGCGTTCGGAATCGGGGAATGCGATCCTCAATTGTTTGATTTGGCGGGTTAGGCGGTTGACCCGGTCCTCCCCCTGGGGCGGCTCCTGCCCCCGGGGTTCGCGGAGTACCGAACAGGCGGGTCAGGTTGAGATCTTGAGGCAGGCGACCTTTGTGTCTCCGTTGATAGACGGCATCGGACGCGTGATGGTGTCTTTCGAGCCGCCAGTTGTGAGTATTTAAGCGAATCCTCTTGTCCGCAATTCGAGCTTGCCGAGTCTCGATGCTGGCGGACTCCACGTCGGCATGCCGATGAGGCTTTTCCACTGCTTCTCTGAGTTTCGCTAGCTCCGTGTTTATCTCCTCTTGATTTTCTAGCATGAGGGGAGTCGCCATTAGCCTTGCGATTTCCGCCTCTAATTCCACCAGGACAGCGGCCGGGCTTCTAGATGTCTCGCCGGTTCCATCGCCTCCTGCAGGGTTTTGCGAGGGTTGAGTCGCCCCCGCCATATAAATGGCGATCTGTTGGCGGGTTTGGTCAAGGACTTCGGGGTCCATGGCCAGCGACAAGCCCCCAAGACAATCCCCGTGTAGAGACCGGATTGAATCTGAATCGCCCATGGATGATTCGTCATCAGTGTTGACTGGTGTGGTTTCCTGGGACGCCGAGCGCTCTAGCTCCTCCGATCCCTGCGTGAACCCAACAAAGACCGGGCGAGTCAGATTTGGCGTCACTACTGCGCGGACATACCTGGCCGGCTCGACGATGTCGGTGGAGATGTCCGGCTCAGGCACGGATGATCCGATCATGCCGATGAAGATGTTGATCTTGCCGAAGGGGACCCTGTAACCAGATTCGATCAATTCCGTCTCGGGTCCCCATTGCCGGTTGTCGATGTACGTCTTCCCGCGGTGGCTCCGGGTCATGAGCCCCGTCGCGTAAGTCCCAAACCCTGGTAGGGCTCCCTTTGAGAACTCAATTCCACCGTGCGTAGGCCCCACAGTGGGCGCCAACTGTCGTGGTTTTGTCACGATATATGTCCTCGTGAAAGGACTTAGTGCTGGAGCCATCGCACCTTGGTGGAGACTCAAAGGGGTTGAGCAGGAGAGACACGGTGATCTACCCAGGTTCGGCCCCTCGTGAGGAGGTAAAGGCCTACGTCCTGCTTTGAGTTGTAATGATGTGGTTTCGATTACAAGGAGGGCGTAACTCGCCAAACCTAGCACTTGATGATTTCTAACCTGCCCTCTGCTTCCCTCGGACTCGCCTTTATATATAGGTCGAATCCCGAGGGCTTACAAGGGTACTTTCCGTCCTACAAATCGTGACCTCTACGATCTCCAAGTCCCATCTTCCAAAGCTCCGAGACCTTCTGGAAATTGTAAACCGCCACACAACTTTCGGCCTTGCCAGGCCAAGGCCCGAACCATGCTCAGATGAATCGCCTGATTCGGTGACCCGGCCCAACTAGGGCGTGTTATCAATAGGTAATATCCCCAACAGGTTATAAAGGCTGTTTTCTCTTGATCTTCCACGGCCATCTTGATTTGGTGATATCCAGAATAAGCGTCCAGGAAGCACAAACGTTCGCATCCCGCCACTGAATCAATAATTTGGTCCATGCGGGGAAGAGCGAAAGGATCCTTCGGACAAGCTCTGCTAAGGTCCGTGTAATCAATTTACATAAGGAAGGTACCATTCTTCTTGAGAACCAAGACCGGGTTAGCCAACCATTTGGGGTGGAAGACCTCTATGATGAATCCCGCGGCCAAGAGCCGGGCAACTTCCTCCCCGATTGCCTTGCGTCGTTCCTCATTGAACCTACGAAGATATTGCTGAATAGGTTTTGCCTTTGGGTCAACATTAAGGTGGTGCTCAGCGAATTCTCTCGGCACACCAGGCATGTCAGAAGGTTTCCATGCGAAGATGTCCCAATTCTCACGGATGAATTCGATGAGCGCACTTTCCTTTTTGGGATCGAGACCCGTCCCAATAGTGAACTGCTTGGTTGAGTCGCCAGGGACGAAATCCACCGTTTTAGTGTCATCTGTTGGCTTGAATTTGAGGGGCGGCTCAACGTCTGTCGTCGGCTTTTTTAGGGGTGACATATTAGCTGGATCAACATTGGCCTGGTGATATTTGAGCTCCTCCGCAGCAAGGCGACTTCTGCGTAAGCCGCATCCCCTTCTTCACATTCTCTTGCAATCCTTCTATCACCATCAACTGTGATGGGTCCTTTAGGACCAGACATCTTGAGTTTAAGGTAAACATAGCATGGGAGAGCCATGAACCAGGCGTAAGCCGGCCGCCCAAACAGCGCATGATAGGGGCTTTTTAACTTGACCACCTCAAACATCAGCGACTCACTCTTGTAATTAGATGATGTTCCAAATGCAACTATGAGCCTGACTCGGCCTATGGGGTATGCTGATTTGCCTGGGACGATCCCGTGAAATACCGTGGTTGAAGGCATCAAATATTTCTCCAACAGGTTCATCCTTTGGAAAGTGTCGAAGTACAAAATGTTGATGCTGCTGCCACCATCCATCATTACTTTCGACAAGGTATATCCCCCAACTTGGGGAGCCACGACCAACACTAAGTCGTCGGGATTGTCAACTCTTGGCGGGTGATCCTCCCTACTACATGATATGGTCTGCTCGGACCAGTGGAGGTATCTAGGGAGTGCCGGCTCAGATACACTATATGCTCGGTGACTCACCTTTTTATCACGACTGCAAGCATTGGTGGTGAAAACGTGGTACTGCCCATTGCTTAACTGCTTGAGATTGCTGTGGAAGCCGCCATTATCATCCTGCCCCTGCGAAGCCCCCTGTGGGGGTGGTTGCTAAAAAACTCCAGGCGGGTTATACCGTCGCTGGTGATGCACCGGATACTAGCTGCTGCTTGGCTGCGAGCCACCCTAAGCCCCTGGTTCGGGGAAACCGTCGAACGGGTTCTGGCGTTGATTGGGTGCGCCGAACTGTTCCTGCCGTTGGTCCGGGTCACCGCTTTGCCCATTTTTGATCGCCTCCATCCGAAACTCCCGCATCACGTAACCGTCCTCCCAGGAATGAGTCGCCGGTCCGTCTGCCATAGCGTGGTGCGGGCAGGGGCCCTTGAGTAAATCATTATAGTTGGGCGACTTTTTCCCACTGTAACCCCTACTTTTCTTGTGGCGCTGGTTGCCATTGTTGGTGTTGGTGTTGGCGACTAAGTCCAAAGATTCTTCCTGCTGCCTTCTCTTGCTTTTCGCTCCCTGATTATGACGGGCGCGTCCCTGGAACCGGGTATGATTTTGGATGACTTGCCCTTCCTTGGCGAGTTATCTTTACCACCATCCTCGCCGGGATCTTTGGTGTCGTCCGCCTCAGCATACCTAGTGAGGGTGTCCATTAGCTCCCCCATGTCTTGGACCTTTCGCTTGAGTCGCCCCAACTTCTGCACCAAAGGCTCGTAGTGGCAATTCTACTCGAGTATCAACACAGCCTGAGCCGCCGTAATACCGTCTGACAAGTGAATGACTTCCGCGACCCGCCGCGACCAGTGGTGGGCCGACTCATCCGGGCGTTGAATGCAATGATGTAGATCGACTATTGTCATGGGACGCTTGCAGGTTCCTCGGAAGTTTTTGACAAAACGCTCTTTCAATTCAGCCCAAGTCTGGATGGAGTTGGGGGGCAAGTTCTTTAACCAAGTACGCGCCATCCCTTCGAGCATCATTGTGAAGTATCTGGCGCAAACTTCTTCGCTTACATCGAGCATGTCCATGGCGATTTCATAACTCTCTACCCACGACGCCGGCTCAAGGTCCGGAGTGTAGTTAGGCACCTTTCTTGGCCCTTTAAAATCCTTGGGAATTCGCTCGTTGCAAAGGGCGGGGGTCAAGCACGGCACCCCCACTTGTCTGCCGCTCCCGACAAGAGGCGCTGGGGGGACTTGGCTGTCTGGGTGATCCCGACCTGGCGGGTCTCGATGATCAGGCGAGTTGTCCTGGGGGAAGGGCCGCGGTCCGCTGGTTATAGCATGCTGGTCCTCTGCCCGACTCCTGGTGCGGCTTGCCTGGGGAGTGGAATGCAGCCTATCAAGGCTGTGTGAGAACTGGGCGTTTTGAACCACCGCCGTCTTCAACATCTCAATGGCGTTCCTCGCCTCTATCTTGCCAGGTGTGTTGCCGTGAATCGGAAGGGATTCCAAATGGCGAGTTGCGGCAAGGACGTTGTCCACCGGGTTGGAAAAGTGACCTTGAGGTGTCTGGAATCAGGGAACGCGATCCACAGCTGGCTGAAACGGCGGGTTCGGTGGCTATCCTGGCCCTCCCCCCGGGGCGGCTCCCGCCCCGGGAGTTCGCGGAGTGTCGAACAGGCGGGTCGGGTTGAGATCAGGGGGCAGGCGACCCTGGTGCCTCCGCTGATGGACGGCGTCAGATGCGCGCTCGTGGCTTTCGAGCCACCAGTTGTCGGTATTCAAGCGAGCTATCTCAGCGGTAATTTGAGCTTGCCGGGTCTCTATCATGGCAGGCTCCACCTCGGCATCCCGCTGAGCCTTTGCCAACCCTTCTCTTAGCTTCGTCAATTCTGTGTTTATCGCCTGCTGGTTTTCCGGTGTGATGGGGGTCGCCATGAGCCTTGTTATTTCCGCTGCTAACTCCACCAAAATCGCGGCCGGGCTTCTAGACGTCTCGCCAGTTCCATCTCCGCCTGCCGGGTTTGGCGAGGGTTGAGTCGCCCTTGCCATGTAATCGGCAATCTGACGGCGAGTCCGGTCAAGAACTTCAGGGTCCATGGCCAGTGACAAGCCCCCAAGGCAGCCCCGTGTAGAGACTGGATTGAATCCGAATCGCCCATGGACGATTCGTCATCAGTGTTGCCCGGCGTGGTTTCCTGGGTCGCTGAGTGTTCTGGTTCCTCAGATCCCTGCGTGAATCCAACAAAGACCGGGCGGGTTAGGTTTGGCGTCACGACCGGGCGGACGTACCTGGCCGGCTCGACGATGTCGGAGGAGGTGTCCGACTCAGGCACGGGCGATCCAATCATGCCGATGAAGACGCTAATCCTGCTGAAGGGGACCGTGTAACCAGATTCGATCGAATCCGCCTCGGGCCCCCATAGCAAATTCTTGATGTAGTACTTCCCGCGGCGGCTCCGGGTCATGAGCCCCGCCGCGTAGCTGCCAAACCCTGGTAGGGCTCCCTTTGAGAACTCAACTCCACCGTGCGCAGGCCCCACGGTGGGCGCCAACTGTCGTGGTTTTGTCATGGAAGATGTCCTCGTGAAAGGACTTAGTGTTGGAGCCATCGCACCTTGGTGGCGACTCAAAGGGGTTGAAGGGAGCGAGACATAGATTTACCCAGGTTCGGCCCCTCGTGAGGAGGTTAATGCCTACGTCCTGCTTTGTGTTGTATTGATGGAGTTTCAATTACAAGGAGGGCGTAACTCGCCTGACCTAGCACACGATGAATTCTAACCTGCCCCCTTCTTCCCTAGGACTCGCCTTTATATATAGTTCGAGTTCTTAGGGTTTAGAAGGGTCCTTTCCTATACACAAATCGTGACTCTTGCGATCTCTAAGTGTCCATCTTTCCAAGGCTTGGAGACCTTCTCTACTATGGACTCCTTCCGAAGGTCTGAAACCGCCATACAACTTTCGGCCTTACCAGGCCAAGGCCCGAACCACATTTAGATGAGTCGCCAGCTTTGGTGACCCGGCCCAACTAGGGCGGGTTATCCAACAGATAATATCCCCAACAAGTGGGACACCCCTTTAAACCAAGAAATCAACATGATGTACGGAAAACTGTTGGATAGGCGGCCACAATTTTGATGTGTGCATGCTGTTGGAGACGGCGCCATGTGGAAGTACTACTACTATAAGGAGGACGCCCATGCCAAAACGCATAGAAAGAAGTTAAGTCAGCTGACTATCGATGAGAAGGTGGCTCTCGCGATGGAGAAAAACAAAGGTGAATCCATAGAATAGGCAAGAAGGACAGCGTAAGATGCCTACAGAAATGATATGGCTGCTGCATTCACAAGCTTGATTCCAAGTATGGTCATTTGAGTGCAACAAAATCCAAACCGCCCCATCTGATTTTCCCATCCAAGAGCAACTCGTTGAACTTCGCACCCGCACCCTTACCTTCTATTGCGACTACACCCTCACCTATTCCAGCAGCACCTCCTGCTCCCGCACATGCATCCTCTCATAGCAGCTCGTGCTCCGTCTCTGGCTTAAATGTCGGGGCATCGACATTGGCTGAGCTCGAGGCCCTCACGGTAAACACGCGTCACACGGTCATCAACAAAACTAAATAATCTTGAGTTCCCGTTGGATTTCAGATCTCTAACGTCGCACACATGTTTTTGCAGGCTCACTCCATTCCATGCACCCTCCTCTACCACATGAACGCTGAGTTGGTGGTTGTGGGGAAGGCTACTATAATGAAGCCCAAGGATCGCTTGTTCCATGGCTGATAGATGCCTGATAATGCCTTAAGGGTCTCCATGGCGAGTGTGGTACAGGGCTACAAGGGTTTATGTCTTCCCGAATAGATCGGTGCAAAGGATGACGAGACATCAGAGCAGCCTGGCGAATCCAAAAAATTGCCTATCTTGTGGCTGAAGAATATTCTTCATTTGGAGCTGGTAGGGAGCACACCAACGGGACCTAAGTAAGGTATGACCACAACCCCACCGACGCAATTACGAGCACTGACTATGTTGTTGGGTGAGGGAGAGCGACACGAGGAAGGGGGGTCCAACCGTTGAGGCGCGGGCTGATTATCTTGCCCACATGGATGAGGACATGGATCATGAAATGGAGCACGATGACCCTTTCCAATGGCTCAATACTAGCGCCTATGAGGATGTAGTGATGAGTCAACCATATCAGCAACATCGGGAGCCATAATGTCCTCGGAGTGCAAGAAGTCTTTGTTCATGCAAACCTCATAGGACACCTATCCAGATGTCGCCTTAACCAAAGCTCAACTAAGCCAATGTCGTGCAATGCTAAGCCTGACGACACTGGGGGTGGTGGTCAGACATGGTCTGGCAGATACACCAGCACCTTAGCCACCAAGGCGAAGAAATTCTTGGCTATCGCCAAAGCTGCCAACGTGGCTTCTAGCAACCAGCCACCTCCGCACACCCGGTTGCAGACAGTGTACTGATAAAGGTGTGTCATCTATCCATATCACGGGACAGCCAATGTTATCGAAGGATGCGCTAGCCGCCACAATAGGGGATATCAAGAGACTGCATGACCATATGTTGTGGTCTGAGAAAAGCCTTCTCTCCTCGAAATATCCAGGATACCCCCTTTATATGGTCCATGTGTCATCTCATGGCAAGGAGTAAATCCACGACTGCCCTACGGACATGTTCTTCCTACGGTTTGACTACATCTTCGAGATGTTACTAATGAGGCGGCTCGATTTGACGTCCGTCCATCTTTTTGTGCTTCATATGAACTACATCGTCACGAGAGAGGAAATCAGTCGTATTGCGGTCGCGGACCCATACTACATGCATGAGGGCTTCTTGTCAATCGATGAAGCCAACCGTAAATATACAACATGGTACATCAAAGAGTTCATGGTCAGCAATAAGGACAAGGAAGCAACTATTGTTCCTTATCCTCCTAGGTAAGTCATCCGCGGATAGCCACTATAACACATACATCCTTTCATGCATTTCAATCATTACTTTGCACGCATGAACACTAAGTTGATCATGTTTTTATTTTGCGCAGCCACGGGACCACCATTCTCATCCTTTTTTACCTGCGTTTGTCCCGTGCTGTGTATTTGGACCCGTCCATGATCATAGAGAAGAAAGATTACACAGACATCAAGTATGTTCTAGACAGAGCTCTCCTAGTATTCAACATGTAGGGTGGCTTCATCGAAATCAACAAGATGTTTAGGGGCACAATGTGTTTCGGCCATAAGACTAACTTCTATTCCTTCCAGCGATCAACAACAAGTAATAAGGATGGATTATATGTCATTCATCTAATGTTGAAGTACAAAAGGGATCAACAGTAACTTCGCATGACATCTTCATCTGATGCCCATATCTAGAGATGGTCCAAAGTCTTGGAAACCCTACCGGATCATCTAATATGAAATGACTTCTACTGCATCCAACATGAAATTGCGTCGACAATCTTGAAAGACATTATTGTAGATAATGGAATGTTCTACGGCACTCCAATGTCATAGCATGACATCCGCACCCGCATAGCCCTACTGCACCATGATGGCATACCCTAATATGGAGGGATGCCACAAATGCACTGCTTAAATTCAGGATGACACTGCGTTTGTTTAGTTGTTACTTTCTCTACAACCAAAACGTGGAATTTATCTATACGACGTAACTATTAGATCTAAATGCTACCTCACTCTAGTTAGTTAGTTTGGGTACGATGAATTTCGTTAACTATGTTAATGTTGTTTTTATTTGCTAACTCTTTCTCTACATAGGACGACATCGTATATTATGTTGCATATTGTTGTTGAATTCACTTTATGATATATGCATCTCTGATAGGTATATAGATCATTGACGGCGAGGTGGTTTGTTGTGTACATAGGGAGGGTTTTGGGAGTGTATGAGGAGTGGCTAGAGTGTTAGGCCCAAGTGCGTCACTTCTCGGGCAGCAACCAGAAAGGGTTTCATAGAAGAATCAAGGCGGAAGCTAGTTACTTGAGGTGGACGCTAGCGCATGAGCGAAATCAGAACCGATGCCTTAAGGACTACTACATAATCCCACTTTTTCTCATTGTGATTGGTCTTCTCTTGTATGTGATCAGATCACAGATAGGTTACATAGATGACGAAACATGAGTGTGACCAAGGTTAGTTGCATGTATTGTAGACTTGTAATAACCTATATCACTGTCTCTTCAAAACTTGTAATAACGTGTTCGACCATTAGTGATGACGACGAGATGATATGAAAGACCTTCTTTTATTCATTGATGATGATGATTAGACATTTTGGTATCATATATGTTTCAATGAATATGCATGTTCTTATTGTATATAAGTTGTATTTGTTTACCAGCATCGCGTTTTTAGTAGTAGCGTTGCTAGAACATGCGATAGTAGTCCCGGCATAAGAAGCACTAGTAATATAGGATATTACAAGTAGCGCTGGGTAGAAAGCGCGTTGTATCTAAAAGCAGTTGTAGATTCGTAGTTGTAGCGCTCCTACGAGCGCTACTGGTGGCCTAACACACAATGCTACTTGTAGGGTTTTCCCTAGTAGTGTACCCTTGGAAATGAGATTGTTGAGTCCAAGTGGCTCACAAATTACTACAACAATAGTTGCAGGTACAAGTAATGACATGCTTTGATGTGAGTGTGATGCTTGTTTGATTTGGAGTTCTTCTTCTTCATCGATCATAGGATGGGTTCAGATCGGCAGCCTAGGATTAGCAAGGATGGATGTCGCTTTTATTGTTTGATCTCGTCCATAGTCGGACCCTTCTCTTCTATATGATGATTCAATGCATTGTTTTATTGAGATGATCATAATGTAGCCTGCGGCAAGTGTAAGCCAATTCCATATACAAATCTCTTCATTACATGTACTTGTAACGATATCCATTCTTGTGAAATAACGAGATTCACTTTATCCCTGTAGAGGCCCTCTTGCCGAAATAAGGATAGGACCACATCTTGGGCGTTACAAGATGGTATCAGAGTGGTACCGACCAAGGATCCGACTTGATTGATCGAACTTGGCCGAGTCGAGTTTAGTGAAAAACTATTTTGAGACTAGTTATATATTAGAGAGTAGGATTCTTTTTACTCCTCTTATATGCTCTCGTGAGGAATCCAGACATAGGAATTTTGATTCTACTCCTCTTATCACTCAATTGTTTTTAGGATCACACGCATACTTTGGAATTTCTGTGATGTGGATGTGAAGGAATCCTATACTTGGTGCCTCCTGTTTCCGGGGAATAGATCTCCACAGAGTTCTCGACACATCTTATCGTTCAGTTTCCATAGTATCTCCGAACGAGGATGATCAAAATCGCTTCAATACTCTTTGTGGCGAGAGGAGTTTGGTGTCACCTAGTGTCGGTGATGCTAGGTCCACACCTATGGGGATCAATGCGGTACCCTTGTGATCGTAGGGAGGGGAAAATCAATGTCAAGAGAAAACCTAATGATCAACACCCGACAAGCCTTTTTACCCAGGTTCGGGCCGTTTACGCGTAAAACCCTATGTCCTGCTCGTCTGATCGTATTAAGCGTTCTTTTGTTGTTCGTTACAGTGATGATAACCGTCTTCTTGGCCAATCTCCAGAGAGTCTTACCCACTGTGAATGAGCTAAGGGCCTCCTTTTTTAGGCAAAGGGGTCACCTACAGTGCTCGATGGTAGGTTCACGAGATGTTACAGTGAACCTACAACGGTGCTTATCTATCTACCGCTGTCAGGTGCATTAAAGGCACGTCTTGTCCATGTCAGCTAAGTGCTGGTAAAGACATGTGTCCAGGTGCTTCGTCACCTGGATGCCCCGTTGGCGCATGCGAAATGCGCTGTATCTCAGGGGGGGTGGCGGTGGCAATATGGCAAGGGAGGCTGCCCTCTAGTGCCTTGCCATATCATCCCGGCAAGGGTGCTTGCCGAGGCCTTGGTGCTTCGTCCCGGCAAGGAGGCTTGTCAGGGGCTTCGGCTATCTTCCCGGAGAGGGAGGCTCGCCGGGGCCTTTCTCTACGTGCGTTCATCACGTCCATTAGACGGACTTGGCCTTGGATATCTTCCCGGCAAGGCAGGCTTGTAGGGGCCTTGAATACCTTGGGGGTGCTTCTTGTCTGGATTATGCCATGCCCTTCCGTCACGGGCTCCTTCCGCCCATGGACAAGTGTGGGGCACTAGAGACTGCTTTAGTGCACCGACAAGAGCCCCCGGGGCTGGGCCACACACGCGCCCAAAGAATTGTTGGGCCAGACCCAAAGAGGTGTACGTGCCTTTGCGGCTGGATCTGCCGGCTGTTGTCTTTCCCCACGCCGCACATCGGATGCGCGAAGTGGGAGATCGTGCACGGAGTGGCCTCTCCGCCTCCTGAAACGCCTCTGCCATGCGCGTGGCATGCGCACTCATTGATGGACAGGTGGCAGTCGAGTCCTTGAAAGTCGTAGTATTGGCTGGGCCCGCCCGTGCATGCATTGGCGCATTAGGGCGGTTCTCTGTTTGCCCGTGAGCTCGAGCGATTGGCCGTAGAGGGTGGTGGCTTATGGAGTAAGGGAGGCTAGCCCCCGCGCCCCGTCCTATTAATTGGGTTGGGTTTGCGAGGGTTTTTGCTGACTCGACTCCCCTTGAATCTGCAAACTCTTCGATCTTGGCCTTCTGAATCTTCTTTTGTCTCCTGGTAGCGCTTTCCCCTAACCATGTTTAGGCGACGAGGTCGGCCGCCATCTGCCGTGAGGGCGGCGAGGGGATCCCGTTCGGATCAAGCCACAACTTCTGAGGGTGCCGCGGCGGAAGGCAACCCGAACGCTCGTGGTGGAGGAAGGGCGAGGGGCCGAGGTCGCCCGGCGGCCTAGGCCGGGGGAGGCGGAGCGCTACTCCAACGCCTCCTCCTTCCCCGGGGCTTGCTCCTGTGGCGGCCCATGTCGCCCACGTCGGAGGGAACCCGATGGAGTTCCTTGTCCAACTGCGAGGGCCCATCCGGTCCCGTCTCTGACTCCCTGGTGTCTTCGCCGAGGCAATGGAATGAGAGGGGGGCCCAACCCGGTGGCTCCACATGCACGGCTGCGATAATGGTGCCGTGCCGGTGGTTGCGGAGCGCACTGGGCCTCGGACCCTGTTCTTCGGCCGCAGGTGGAAAAGCTTCTCCCGCGCCGCCAACCTTTGGGATAGGCATGTTCTCCGCTTCAAGAAGGTGGCGGAGAACACACTTTCCGTCAAGCTATATGGGAGCTCGGGTGCGCGTCTTAGCTACTGCGAAGAAATCTCGAGCAGGACAGAAAGCCCTTCCTCGCTGGGAGTAGCAAGGAAGGGACGGGCGATGACGACATCGGAAGCAGGTCAGGTTCCCTGCAGTCATTATCTGCATGAGGGGGCCTTCCTTCAGGCTAACCGCTGGCCGTACCATCGCCGTTAGTGTGCCACTCGCCCTTTCCCGCGTCGGACCGACCGGAGCTGCCTCCTCTTCCCGTGAGCGCCCTGACTTCTGCTCCTCCATCTTCTTCGGGCGTCGTTCTCCTCCGTGCAATGCTGGTCCCGGGGGAACCGGCCTGGATCGCGCGGAGGGCCGCTCTTTGTCTTCCGGAGCTCCAGTCCGGCGAGCGTAGTTCCTCGCCAATGACAGAAGTTCTAGGTTAGAGTAGATCATATCATCCATGTGACATGTTTGAGAAATGCCACAAACAAATGAATGAAAAGACTGTTTTTCCCTTTTTTGATTATATTCTTTGTGTGATTTGTTCTTGCATATCTGGGAGCTTGCGGGCGACTACCGGCAAGGCTCCTTGCCGCGTTCGGTGCAACCATGGAAATCGCCAAGCGCAGCTTGAGACGAAATCGGGTGCTACGTAGCCACTTGCTCTGTTGATCAAGTTCGCAACTATTTGAAGGCGCTCTGTGGCTTTTCAGGTCGTTTGAACGAGTTCGAAACAAAGACAAGGTGCACCGAGCTTTGGGAAGGTCCCAGTACACGCAAACTCCTCACAAAAAGAGTGGAAACCTTCGAAGGGAAAAAGCAAAGGATCTATCTCCTTCAAATCTGAATCACAAACTTCAAAACTTATCTGTCCGCGCCGTGGTTCCGAGGCGCTTGAATCTTTTTCCGGGGCGTCGGAGCCCTCGGCAAGCAGGAAATCACCGCTCCTCGCAGTCTCTTCTATGGCAAGGACTTCTTGCCAATTGTCCGTGACCATCGCTTGGAGGAAGAGCCAGCCAGGGTGTAACCCCTTTTCTTTTCTCTTGCTAGGTCGTGCTTCCGGAGCCCCCGAGCGCGTTCTTGGGCGACGATGCGACGCTCTGAGGGGCGCAACATTCGCACTGGAGTGCGCATCGGGGCTTCAGGACCGTGTGGCAAATCCTCAACGACTATGCATCGCTCCACAGAGGTGCGTCCCCGGAGTATGCGTTGGGGCCTGTGTGAAGGGCCCAGGCATACCCTCGACAGCTGTGTGTCCGCCCCCCCGAGCGACACATCGGCCTGACGATGCCGCTCTTGGAGTCTCCACCTCCCTGCCCCGCTCGCGTGTGTAGCAACGCACTCGTGCATGCCTTGGGAAGCCATAGAAGAACAGGGCGCTTGCCCCGGTACTCCGTTTCCAGAGGAATGCGGCATAGCGCCCAAACTTCGATGCAGCCGGTGTTGAGCCTGCTCCTGATTGACGTGCTTCTCCCCCTCCCCCTATCTGGCACGCCAAAGATGTCGGCGATGCTAGGTCGACACCTATGGGGATCAACGCGATACCGTTGTGATCATAGGGAGGGGAAAAGCAAAGTCAAGAGCAGACCTAACGATCAACAACCAGCAAGCCTTTTTACCAGGTTCGGGCCGCTTACACGTAAAACCCTACGTCTTGCTCGTCTGATTGTATTAAGCATTCTTTCGTTGTTCATTACAGTGATGATAACCGTCTTCTTGGCCAATCTCCTGAGAGTCTAACCCCCTGTGAATGAGCTAAGTGCCTCCTTTTATAGGCAAAGGGGTCACCTACAGTGCTCGATGGTAGGTTCACGAGATGTTACAGTGAACCTACAGTGGTGCTTATCTATCTACCGCTATCAGGTGCATTAAATGCACGTCTTGTCCATGTCAGCTAAGTGTTGGTGAAGACATGTGTCCAGGTGCTTCGACACCTGGACGCCCCGCTGGCGCATGCGAAATGCGATGGAACTCGAGGGGGGTGGCACTATGGCAAGGGCGGCCGCCCTCTAGTGCCTTTCCACGTCAGCCCGGCAAGGGTGCTTGCCGGGGCCTTGGTGCTTCGTCCCAGCAATGAAGCTTGTCGGGGGCTTAGACTGTCTTCCCGGTGAGGGAGGCTCGCAGGGGCCTTGCGCTAGGTGCGTTCATCACGTCCATTAGACGGACGTGGCCTTGGGTGTCTTCCCGACAAGGCAGGCTTGCCGGGGCCTTGAATATCTTGGGGGTGCTTCTTGTCTGGATTCTATCGCGCCCATTCGTCAGGGGCTCTTTGCACCCGTGCACAAGTCTGGGGCACGCGAGACCCGAGTCTTTATTGCACCGACACCTAGTAATGGGGAGAGCATCCAGATGTACTTCCATAATTGGTAACGTTATGATTACGACGGTCTGAGGTAGATGAGTTTCCGAGACCTCTAGTTTTGTGTTGATGGATGTGATACATTGGAGCATAGTATCATGTTAGGAGTTGTGTTAAGTTTTGCTCCTTGTATCTATGGACTTGATTGCAAAACCGGAAGATTTTGGGAGTTCTCAGGTGGGAATTGAAGTAGTTAGCTAGGATTATCCTTCCAACAAATAGATAAGGGGACACGTATTTGTTTCTCTTTAATTTGCAAGCATCATCCTTTGTTTTTTTTGGAGTATGCTAATTCGAATTTCCTCAATGACAAGTGGTGATTTCATATCTTTTCTAAGTGGTGTTCTCATATTTCTACGGGAGTGCTAATCATTTGGCTCAATCAAATTGTTGAGTCAATTCTTTTTAACCGACGTGCTTCTCTTCAAGATAATTTAATCATTTCCAATATTTGCAAGATCCATCCTGATGTTTATTTCTGGAGTTCGTCTTGTTTGTCCCAAGTTGCCTTTGTTTTTCCCAACCCTCCCGCCCTTTTCTTCAATTATTAAATTATCACCCAAATGCATTTCTTTTTTGATTGATGCTTTCACTGTGTTTTCTTCTGTATCGTATTCGGTGATTCATTATGAAGATGCTCAGGTGTTAAGTTCCTTATTCTACATTCGTGTGTTCCCGATTCAACCTATCGGTATTCATCATATCCTTTCTATTTGCTAAATGCTTTCTCATGTTGGAAATTCTTGCCCGAGTATCTGTTGGTTTTTGTCTCTCTCTATTCTATCTAGAGTGGTAAAGAAATCTTAGAAGATTGTTTTTCCCGTTAAAATCATTTCAAATTATTTTGAGGGTCTCACCTCATCAAGTTTTTTTATACCGGTGCAATCTCTTCTTCTAAGCAGTCATTTCAACAGTGTTTTCTTTGAGTGGGCCCATAACCGACACGTTCTTTCGAGGATCTTACGTGGCTCTTCTAATCGTTTCTGGAGATGTCCTCAAGTTATTTTTAAATGTGACATAAGAATGAATACCATCAGTCATATTCCTTCTCCAGGATCGCTCTGAATTATTTAATCATTGGATCAGCCTTTCCTTTTATTATTCAGGAGTGTCTCAGTAATTCATGATGGTTTTTTCTCGACATCATTTTTAGTATTGAAGACCGAAGGAGTCTTTCTCTTATATCTTGGTCCGTTCTTTTTAATATTTGTCATTTCAGCTCGAAGCTATCCTCTTAAATTGCTTTTGATCATGAGATTTTTTTATATCTATCCGGAGCATTTCAAAGTCGTTTTCTTTTCTTGATCCTCCGAAGGCCATCATTTCAGAAGATTTCTTCATTCTCAACTTTCAGCTTACGTTCTAAAATTCTTCTCAATTGTTATCTCTTCATTCGTATCTCAATTACACCAGCGCTTCGTGCAAGATTTCTCTAGGCTGATTTCTTCGTTCTCATTGCATGTATCTCCGTTCATTCGTAGTATCCTCCTTCTTTTCAAGTTCTAACCGGTGGTTCTCTCATGAGTTCTTCATGTTCTTGATATTCGTCAATCTTGTCAAGAAGAACAAGTGGGATGCTAAATCCGTTGCTTGACATCAATTTAACTTGATAAAGGTGATTTCAATTGTTTTCTGGAGTTGTTCATGATATCATATTCTAGAATCTCAATTGTTCAACTTTTCTTTTGTGGATTTTCAAGACTTCTCAAGTATATCTTTGCGAAGTTCCATCTGAATATTTGCAAGGTCACAATCTTATTATTTTCAACCTTCATTTCATTTGATCATTCTTTTGTTCCAAAGACTTTGTGATGTTGCTCTCTTCAACCAACCATCTCATTTTATCAAGATCATGTTCTTTCCTTGCTTATCGATTTAACCGGAGTGTTGTGGCTCTATTTTCAAATTCCTCCCATATTATCAAATTTTCTATCTTCTCAAACGAGGTGCTGCCCAAATTCTTCAGTTCGCATTCTTTCGTGAGCCTAGTTCACTTGGCTAGTGGAGTGGATCTACAGCCCAACCACCCAGGTTCAAGTCCCCACGGGCACGAATTTGGGTTCTTATTATTTCAAAAAAAAACTCGTTTTGGGGGTTTTCCCTTACAGTTTTCCTTCAAAAAAAATCGTAGTGGTTCTAAATCTTGCTTTTTCCTCATGACATTATTCTTTTCTTTGCAACTTTCAAGGTTCGTTGATTTCACTCGTTTGACAAAAAATCAACTAAGTTACTTCTTCATTTCCTATTCCTCTTCTAATTTTAAGATCTCCGGTCAAGATCTCTTGTTAGTGGAGGAGAGTTTTAACAGCCCGAGACCGGGGCTCTAGAAGATTCCCGTTTTATTCTATTGTCGACATGTGATCTATCTGGTAGTCACATTCATTATCGCATCATCTAAATAGCATCAGCACTCCCGTGTCGTCATTTTTCAAAACTTGCATACGTTAGTAGCTACTGATTCTCCCCGTTGTCGCCGTTGACTAATTCAAGACCAAACACACATGCATTAGCCCGCATCATCATTAAAATATTGTTTTTAAAAGTGCGTCTAAATTATTCCCTGAATGGGTAGAAAGTTGGCGTACGGTCTTAGTATAGTGTAGGTAGACCACGTGCCAAATTTTGTCGCAGTCAGAGCTCGCTTGATACCCGAACCATTAAACCTATATCGGGACTATGTCTAGTGATATCGCACACGCTTTTCGATTTGAAAATTTGTTGTCGGGCTGCCCGTCTTCCCCCTCTTCTCATGCCGAGCCCTTCTTCATAGTGCACAGCCCCTCGTGCGCTTCCGATAACTCCCCCTAACCCAAAACGTACGGTCATAATGGTTGGGTACGGATCAACCCCGTAATACCACAAATCATCATTGGTTTTTCATTTGAACTACCTAACCCAATTTTTTCGACCATCCAATCTAAATTGAAGGTTTTTAAACTTTTCCCTCTAACCCACCTAAGGTTGGTTGTAATGGAAAGTACCATATACTAGTATCATGCATATGATACTAGTGTATGATACTACACTCGTAATGCATAGTATCATGTGCTAGTATCATAGAACAGTTCATTTATTGTCATGCATGACAAATAGTAGCAAAACATTTTATATGATACGGTATCATAATATGATACTCAACCCTCTCTTTCCTCATTTAATTTCATGACACCTCATCAAATATGCCTAGTTGGCATGCATGATACTACTTATGATACTCGCATTACGACCAGCCTAACTATTTAATCAGATGAAACCCTGCCCTAACCTAACCTAGACCTTTTCCATGGCGCCGCAACCCACCTCCCTTCTTTTGCGTGTCCACCTAATGAACATCCAACCATCCATCCATCCACCACACACCGCCGCTCAAATTCCTTCAGGAGCGTGAGCTCCTTTGCCCGCAAGTCCTGGACGCATCCGTCCTGTAGGGAGCTCCCGTGCATGGCGCACAAGTCGGCCCCTGAATCCCAGCAGTAGCAGCAACAGCAAAGTCCTAGACCTGCCGGAGACAACCGGAGCACTGCCTCCTCCCATGGCACCTCGGCCTCCACGTGAGCCCCGCATCCGAGGGCTGTCATTGCCCGCGCACCGCCCTACTGCCATGGAGCTCGTCGCGGCCTCCCTGTCGAAGCAGAGAGTGTCGTTGCCGTGCACGAACTGCCACCAGTCAAATCCATCTTCGCCGCCTCGGATCCGGCCTGGTCCGCCGCCAGCCAACCCATCTCCACCACGTCCTCCTCCTGTTGCGTTCCTCCTACCGTCGCAGTCGTGCGTCTCTTGCCAAGCCGCTCTGTCCGCTGCCGGTGGGCAAGCTCCTCCTGTTCGTCGCACCTCGTCGCGTGCCCACCGTAGTTGCTCACGTAGGGCTGCTCCTAGTTGTTGAAGTTGGTTGCTATGGGGTAGCATCGACAACCACCGTCGCCTTCTTGTGCAGGTTTCCACTGCTCCCGTCAAGCCTTTCCATGGTCTCCAAAAACCACCCAACTATTGTGAGCACCACGTCCGCACATCCCACTACCATCAAACACGACTGATTCATTTTGTCCTTGGCACCATTGCCCTAAGCATCTTGTGTCTTTTCATTTTGCGTCAAATCGAGTCCATTGCCAAGACGGGAGTTTGACACAACTAAGGAACGCCAAGTTTCACGAATGGTCTTCATCGCCATGCGTGAGTAGCACTACGACAAGTGTACATCTACCGTCATCGGGGATCTGACAAGATCGTTGCCATCTACTACTACCGTCGCCACGAAGACCTCGGAATCATCAAGTTCATCTTTTACATGTGTACCACTACTTCCAAAATGTGCATGACGACCTATGAACCTCTACACCATATCAAACTGTTCTTCCCTACCCGCATGCTTTGAAGGTATAACCGTCGAGATGAACGCCCCATGAATGAATGTTGTGATGTATGTGATGCTTCTTTTGATGTGTGTATACGTCCATGAACGTTAGTTGCACTCCCTCGTTTTGCCATGTCTCTGACACGTGGGACACCCGTGATTCGGTACCACTCCCCAGCACTTTTGCATGTTTCGGACATCTCACACTTGTTCCTTTGCATCGGTATGTCAATCGAGTTAGCGGTACACGAACGTTTCGTGCGATGGTTTCCGTGTTCCATCACCATGGCACCTATTTCTTTCCATCATGACAACAAATGCCCTTATCATATTATATGTCCAAAATTTCTTAAATTTTCATCTAACTGAAATGCCATTCTCATGCAACAATTTTCTACATTTCTATCTAATTTTCCATCATGACAACAAATTTCTTAATTTTTCATTTAATTTTTCATCGGTATGAAAATGATGTTTGCATTTAGATTGCCTAATAACATGCTAAAATAGTTTGTCTCCTAACTAAATAATTGTAGCTCCAAATTTGATATATATTTATATATATATAACTTTCCTAGAAAAACATTTACAATAACATGATGCATTTTGTTTCTTCCTGTTTAATAAATATAAAATATGTTTTACGCAAATATGTATCGATTTCGAAAATAACATATGGGGTCATCTCAGAAATACTATAACGTGTTTCCGACCTCATTTAAGATCCCTAGATAGATAATTAATTTATGCTCCACCTCTTGCCATGTTAAATAACATTTAAACTTTCTCGGTAAATAAGCGAGAGTGAACTAAATTGTTTGAACTTGGACTTACGTCAATAAGCGACTCGTTGCATATTGAGCTTCACTTTAATTTGTAGTAGCTGTTTGATGTGATTTGCCATCTCATGCATAATTAATTGAACACGCATCATATTTGTTTGTGCATAATGCCATGAATATGTTGTGGTGTTTACAATGTTATTTGTTTGTTTCCGAATTGCTTCTTCTCGACAGAGTCCCGAAAGCGTTTGTAGTGTGAGGATTCGTTCAACTACACCCCGTTTGTCTTCTTCACGGATTCGTTCTTCTTCCAGGCAGGTCACAAGTAAGGTGACCATTTCCTTGGATACCACTACTATCAATGTTATACTAGTTGCCTCGCTTCTATCGTTATGTCTTGTTACCTACCACTTGAATGTCAGCCTCCCTACATTGACATGAAAATCATTCTAACCCATCCACATCCTGGCAAACCATTGTTAGGCTATGTTACCGCTTGCTCAACCCTTCTTATAGCATTGTTAGTTGGAGGTGCAAGTTTTTTCCATGTGACAACATGGATGTCTTTGTGATATCACCATATTATTGCTATTTAATTTAATGTGCATATATACTAGGTAAGGGGTGGAAGGCTTGGCCTTTTGCCTGGTGTTTTGTTCCACATTTGCCGCCCTAGTTACTTGTGTACCGTTGTTATGTTCCATATTGAGCGCTTCTAACATGCTTGGGTTTGTTATGGGGACCCCCTTGATTTTCGTTTTGGGATAAAATTATCCTGGCAAGGCCCAACATTGGTACTACATTTGCCTAATAACTAATAAAATTGCATAGGGACCTGTCGACCCCGTGGATAATTAATCAACCCTCGGGCTATTGCTCCTCATGAGTGTTGGTCCAAAATAGCGCACCATGTGGGGCCACCACGGGGCAACACGGTAGATTTCTATCAGGCCCCCGTATGCTTCGCTTATCTGTCGTGTCCCGAGAACAAGATGCGCGGCTCCTATCGGGTTTGTCGACACGTCGGGCGGTCTTGCTGGATTTGTTATACCTTTCTCGAACATGTTGTGCGCCGGGATTCCAAAAATACTTTGGGCTATCTCTAGGATGAGGGTTTCCATCAGGAATCCAAGGAGACTATGGGCTTTCCATGGTTCAGGTTTTCCATGCATCTTGTGGCTAGTTTGTGATGGATGAGTTGGAGCACCCCTGCTTGGTTAATTCTTCCGGAAAGCCTTTCCCGCGGTTATGTGGCAACTTGGATACTTGTCTAATATTCGGGCATAAAAGCTTGAAGTAAACTCAAATAAAATACACCGATCATTTGTGTAACCATGACCATATCTTCTTGTGTGGTTTGAACCAAGAAGGGAACACGGTGGGGTTATGTTTGACTCAAACGTAGGTGTTCAGGAATACTTCTTGATCATTACCAGTTCATGTCTGTTTTGCGTAGATATCTATTCTTATTCTTTTACTTGTAAGTTAGCCACTCAAATAAATGCTCAGTTCTTGCTGCAGCCTCACCACTAAACCATACCTCACCCATTAAGCTCTGCTAGTCTTGATACCCTTGGAAATGAGATTTCTTAGTCCGTGTGGCTCACAGATTACTACAACAACAGTTGCAAGGTACATGTAATACGATGCTTTAACGTGAGTGTGATGCTTGTTTGACTTGGTGTTCTTCTTCTTCTTCTTCATAGATCATAGGATGGATTTCAGGCCAGCAACCTGGGATTAGCAAAGTATGGATGATGGTTTTATCGTTTGATTTCATTCGGAGTCACACCGCACTCTTCTATATGATGATTGATTGTATTGTTGTATTGAGATGACCATAACATAGCCTGTGGTGAGTGTAAGACAATTTTGTATACTTATCTTTTCATTACATGTACTTGTAACAATATCCATTCTTGAGAAATGACGAGATGCGCTTTTATCCATGTCGAGGCCCTCGTGCCAAAATAAGGCTAGGACCACATCTTGGGCGTTACAATCCGGTCCAAACACTTTTAAAACACCAATAGAAAAAGGAGCCTTTCAAGCATCCTTAAATGTGTATGGAGCAAGGAAGGCATTTTTCATTTCAACAGACACTTTTCTCTGACCGAGAGCATTGATCTCTTTATTTTGCTACACAACTTCTGAGGTGAACAATTTAGAGAAATATTCCTTGATATGGTCCTCCAACAACATACATAGTCTCTAAATCCCCAAGTCATCAAGAAGTTTCTTAATATCATTGCACTTTTTTCTAGCTCTAGCTGCATTGCGACAAAATATGTGTTGCGATCCCCATCCATAAACCAATTGGCACGATGTCTCTGAATCCAGACAATCTCTTCCTATTCTAAAACATTCTCAATAAGAACCAGAATAATCATTTTCCATGAACAAGATTCATCTTTGAAAGGACCATGTCTCAGCCTGTCCATTTATTTTAATTTGTTAATTCTTTTCTTCCGGCCCTTCAAATCGTCACGTTCCCAAGAGTGTAAATCCACATGCATAACACGAGTACGCGCCATGAGAGATGGGTCAATGCAAGCTAACTTGGCCTTCTCCCAAGCCAACTTCATAGTCTCCTCAATTATTTATTCTTAACCATCTAGCTCAAAAAAATATTACATGTCTCTTTTGGTGGGTAAACATATTATTGTCACAATAACTGAATCCAGAATCAAGGGGAGATGGCCATTGTGTACATGTTCCTCATTAGTGACTGCAGCACGAGGAAATTTGTATGCCCGCTCCATAGTACAAACTCGCATGCCTAGTATTTCCCTAATGTCCCCAGCCCTAGGAGTAAAGAAGTCGCCAATATAACCATAGCATCTAAACCACACTCAGCAAGACTATCTCTAAACTCCTTCATAATTGCATTGGGTCTAACATTTCCGTCTTCTTTTTCCATGGAGTGCCACCAGCCCGACCATCTCTCTCCACTAATACAATAGATAAAAAATTGAAAGCAACAGTTCTCATCGCCTTTACGGTTACACACAAGTATATGGGATCAACCACAATCTTTCGATAAGTAAGAGTGTCAAACCCAATGAAGTCCAGATCTCGCAGAGCAATTATGCCGTGGAAAGTTCCCTTCGGGAGGGGAAATTGAAGCCATCGCATCATCACCAACGCTTCCTCCATCATGGGAGGACCAATCTTCATCGACATCTTCACCAACACCATCTCATCTCAAATTCTAGTTCATCTCATGTATTCAATCTTTGTCTCCAAACCTCAGATTGCTAAATGTGGGTCTCTAGTAGTGTTGATTACATCTTGTAGTTGATGCAAGTTTGTTTACATGGTGGAAGATTATATGTTGGGATCCTTAAGCATACTCATTACACCTCCTAGCACTGGTCCACCCACATATAAAATTGTCATAGTACCGAACGTGAATCAAGTAAACATGATGAACGTGATTAGACGACAATTCTCATGTGTCCTCGAGAGCGCTTTATTTCCTCTAAGAGAACTTTCAGGATTGTCCTTTGCTGTAAAAATAACCGGGGCCAGCTTTTTACAATTGTTACTTGTTACTTGGTATGAATTTCCTCACTACCAAACTATCTGTTACCACTACTTTAAGTGCTTGTAGAGACTATCTTGCTTAAATCCGATTGTCATTTGCTTGTGCTCCTCGTTGGGTTCGACACTCTTACTTATCGAAAGGACTATGATTGAGGCCCTAGACTTGTGTGTCATCAATGTATCTTGCATTTAAGAGAGAAATGGCATTATAACAGCATCATAATATGAAATATAACTTGAAAATATGATAAATAATAGTAGCACAACAAGATGCAAAATGGATGTATGAACTCCCCTCATCTTAGACTTTGCTTATCCTCAAGCAAATACCAAACTTGGTAAATGTGACAACAAGTTTATAGAGGGAGTTTTTCATAAAAGAAATACAAACATGGCTGCATCATGATTATAATTAATAACATTCCACCAACACCAATTATTATTCATAAGAATTCTCATGATCAAGTGGTTAGTTACAAACTTCCTTGAAACTAAACGTGTTATGTTCTTAGTCATGAAGCAATTAGAATTCATCATATTTTCTAGAAGAGTCTATGTAACTATCATGTAGTCTTCTAATGATTGTTGGCACTCAAATCATATTCTTAGAGAAAATGGTTTCAACAACACATGGAGGAAGTTGAGGGTTTAATATTTCACCTCCCAACTTATTTACCTCGGAAATAATTGTCAACAATGATAACTCATGATCATATATAATTATCTGGATGTATGTGCCTCAATCTTTACCCACCACATGACATTTGCCAAGTGAAGAATATTTGAGGTAGGAATAGAGGAAATTATTTTGTTTCGTGCATAAGTATGGTAAGACTTTAACAGTCAACATGAAGGATAGGCCCTTCATAGAGGGAAATATAGGTTGTCAAGTGCTTTGGAGTTGGATGCACAAACTATGAACGCATATGGACACCACTTTATATTTCCCCTTACGGTAATGACATTTATTCATTAGTCTAACACTTCTATTATTTCATTGTTAGAAGTTCGTACAAAGCTTTTTTCCCTTCCAATAAAAGATCATACATATTTATTGTAATTTTTATTTCATGCACAAGAGACAACTTACTTGAAGGCTCTTTCTCGATCCGTAGATAGTTATGGTGGATTCTCGTGAATATAAACTAGTTTAAGGGGTTTTTTGGATGCCCAAGTGGTAAGTATATTTGTATGTGAACTCTCTCTCTCTCTCTTGTACTATTATTTCATGAATTGTTGAATGACCAATGCTATGGTTGTTAAATTCCAATATATTTTATTTCCTCCACTCCGCGAGAAGTCAATACTTCCCATGAGATAAGCATAGGATATTTATTTTGCAGTGATGAGATGCATGGCATTACAACTTTGTTAGTAAACAGTACTGCAAGAATGCCTACCAGTGGAGGGTGAGAAAAGGCGAGCAATGGCGGGGAAGGCTCTCAGGGTCGCTGTGGGGACCCCAACTTACGCGTCAAGATCGCCGAATGCACGTGCACACTGATCCCAGAGATAAATGCTCACTAAACACACAGATACTGAATAACAATAGTGTTACATCCGAATTTAACGTCTTATACAATAATGGGACCATCAAGGTCAAGTCGTACATAGATAGGGCCTAAAAGGCCAATCACACCATCTTAACTACTAGCGGGATAATTGGTAGAAAACGGGAACACATGCCATCAGCCTTAACCAACAGGCGTTCTGACATGGAACCGTCCTAGTTCGTGTGTCCGTCTCCGATGACGAATTCCTCTCCATACTCTGGTTCCGCCATGTCTACTCAATGAAATATCCATTTACAAGCCAATGAGTACTTTGAATGTACTCGCAAACAGCCCATGATATGGATGATGCAGTTGGTACGCTAATAAATCAATATGGAGCCTCTGCGGAAAGCAAGTTCTACTTAAGAATAAGCATGGTCAATTACTTGTATGGATATGCATCATATACTAGATGGTAATCATAAGAACATGTTGCAGAAATAAACATATCTGCTGAGGCCTGAACACCTCTAGTTCACCGTATATGCCAAGTCACCGAACTTGACATATCATCTTTCTCAAATAACATCTTTAAACACACACACACACACTTGGTTTATGCGGAAACGACTGGACGTAGTTTAAGCAGCACCATCCAACTGTCCTTGACCGTGGACACGACTATTCGAATAGTTTAACATTCCGAATAGGTTGTACGCGGTACCCACGAGATCCGGGAAACTTTCGTGTCATCCATGACTCGCGGTATATAACATACCTGAGGTCAGTACCCGATCATTGCCTTTCCCCTGATGACACTAGACACAGATTCCACTCGATCGGTACCCAACCAACATGATGTACGTCTTACAGGCACCAACTCTAGACCATATCATTCATGCGGGGACGAACGGTGTGCCCAGACCACCTAAAAATGGCATAGTTGACCTATCTAGTGCGACCCCATCACGAGAGTGTCCACATATCACTCCCGCCATAAGTAATGCGGGCTCTTTGCTAGCACCGACCAAAGTAATCAACAAAGCCCCGTCCCATAAAGGGATATCATGGTCACACATGTAAGGTTGGTACGGTTGACACATCATAAATCTAATCCCATTTACGAAACCACTCACACCAAACCTTTCCGATACACCACTTCTTTCTCAAGTGGTCACCCAGCTCAACACCGTCACCCTCGGGCATTAGTGGCACCCGACGGGGTTTTCGTAAAAACTTTGATATCACCTTTGCTAACCATCATCATGCATATGCTCATCCTATGTGTAGCACTACTACTACTTGTCAACTTTTATCAGCGTGACTCTCATAGATGGTAAGGTCATGCTAATTGCAAGTTCTCTAGAGGAGCCATCGGTAACACCATGTCAAGGTATACTGATTAATCTTGACTATGTGCATCGGAATAAAATAAGCAACATGTCATGGTCAAAGGGCTGCTTGCCTTGATCAGCTAGGTATCCGTGGTCTTCGGGGTGTTCAGGTCCAACTCCTTCATCAAACGAGTGACCTATCATCGTAATAAATATAATACTAATAAGAAGCACAATCAAAAATAGAGCACAAACTTATTTTAAAAATGTTAACCTATTCTTAGAAATAGTATCTTTAGTTTTGAAAATAGTTGTTTCTGTTTTTGGAGTAAAAAGATATTTCTAAAGTCATTTTAACATAAGCTAAACATACTCAAACTAGGTATTTAATTAAAGTTTTGCATAAAAGTCTTTGCAAAAGTTCATACAACAGAACTAATATATTCTACATATTTTTAGAAAAATTAAGGTGGAAAAATATTTGATTTTTAATTTAATATTTAATCCAATAAAAATCATTTAAAAACCGGTTTAAAAGAAAATAGGAAAGGGCCTCACCCCTAGCCTAGCTCGACTAGTAGCTAGACCGGACCAACTGGCCAACGGGCCAGCTAGCCAACCGCCAGCCCAGGCGCGTGCTCTCTCATGTCTAAACCAGACATGTGAGGACGTACGGCGAACGATAGAGAGAGGAGAGAGAGGGTGTGACAGGCCGCTGACAAGTGGGGCATGCTTGTCGGGGTCGTCTTCCACCTCTGGACAGAGGGGAGGGGAGGCACGCCGGCGGCGGCTCCGACGCCCTGGTGGCCAGGCAAATGCAGAAACGACACCGTGGCATCACCGCCTCCTTGGTGGGGGTTGAAAGACCGACAGGGAGGACGCGAGTCACCGGCGACGATGTGGCCGCGACGGAGATGCTTCAGGTGGTGGTGCAGATGGGTGCTACGGGCAGGGAAACACCCGGGGAAGAGGTGGAGAAGCTTCGTGAGCTCACTACGGTCAGGACGGAGTTGAGAGGAGTGTGAGAGCTAGCCTGTAGCCCGAGGTCAACTAAGCTCCGAAGCGGCGGTGCCTCGGTCGATCACAAGAACTAGGGCTCTTCTTGCTCAAGTGGAGTGGCTAGGGGCTCGATTGAGAGTCTCGAGGAGAGGGTGAGGTGCTCGAGTGAAGGGCCAGGGCCTATTTATAGGCCAGGAGCGGTGCACCGAGCGGGGAAGCGCCGGTGCTTTCACAACGGTTGCAGGAGAGGGTGAGAGAGCCTGGGATCGAAACCACAGTTTCATGGACGTGGTTTGAGACTCCAGAGACTCAACGGGAGGGAGCGAGCCTCTACGTGCGCGTGTTGGGGGGCCGCGTCCTACTGACCGAATCGGGCGCGCACGGGGACGCGTCGCCGTAGTCTGTAGAGAGGGGGAGAATGGGGCCCTGAGACTGCCCTGACTCGGATGGTTGTCGGGAACAAGGAGAGACACCGAGGGGAGGTCAGAACTAGATGGGGATAGCCTCCCTTGCCTCGGGAGCGCCTTCTAGAGCGCCCAGAGCGCAGGTTTTGCATGCCACGACATGCTGGCATGCTCCGGTGTGCTTTGACCCTGTCTGGCTTGTATGAGGGGTGGCCTAGATGCCCCTCGGTTACTAGGAACCGAGAAGAGCAAGGCTGGTCAAAGGGAGAGGCTTAAAGAGATGCTGTCACCTTTGAACCAGAACCTAAATTGGTGATTTTGGCTTACTCACATCAAACTAAAGAGGGGCCACTCGTCTACAGTTGTTGAGTGGTGCTGGCAACCTGTGTTGGGAGTTTGGATAGAAGGCTGTGGGTGTGCTAACGTTTTACAAATCTGGCTGAAGGTGTTTGATCTGGTTCTGGGTTAGCTAACGTTCACCATTGATGTCGAAAGTTAATAGGATTGGATTTTAGGCAATAATAGGATGCTCTACCAAATTTGAGCTCCATTGGACAAGTTTGATGGTGTAAACTTGAAAACACCCCCAAATGGACAGTCTTGCATTATTAAAAGAGAATGTGAGCAAATAAATTCCCACAAATCCAATTCTTGGCAGGGTCTCCTCATTTGAGGTATTGAGCACTCCTGCAAAGTTTTAGGCCATTAGGACAAACTTTGCTATGTAGAGTTGTTTCAACATGATTCTGGACAGGAAGGGTTTTAGGACTTTTTGGTGAACCAAACCACCTTGGAATGAGGTGAAACTTGGCATAACCACGAAATATAGCTTTGAAACCATGCTAGAATTTTCTGGGAATTTATTGAAAATATTTCTTTGGAAATATTTCAAAAGGTCAAAAGAGACAGTATAGGTTTTCAAAGGTTTTCTCAAATATTTTAAACATAAATAGGGGTTGAAAATCTTACGTATGGAAAATATATGTCCTCTGACTATCTCCAAATTTTCTCAGATTTTTCTGAGGTAGAAAAATAATTTTCCACCCAGAAATATCATTTGTGGCCTTAAAAGAGGACATGCAATTGAAATAGAAAAATATTTTATAAAATAATCATTTTATGATTTTGAAAAGTTATAATAGTGATAAAGTGAGAATACAATCTTTGGATGAAGGCACCACCTTGAAATCAAGGACTTGTAGTGCAAACCCCAAAGCAAGGTTTTTGAATTAACAAATATGAGAAAAAGGATTTTCATGGAAATATTATGCTATAGAAAATTATTTTTGAACCCAAACTCAAGCATACATGCAATCAATGACAATCATGGCAATGAAGGCATTGGCTTACAAAGTTTTAATAGCTCCAAGTTTTTAAAAAGGTTATAACATAAGGCAAAGAGAAAACAGGGTGTGAGAGACCTATCCCCCTTACAAGAATCTCGTCCCCGAGATTCCTAAGCTAGGTGCTAAAAAGGTACGGAAATTCGGATCAGAGATAGTATTCACGCTCCTATGTTGCTTCTGCTTCGGTGCTTTTTCTCCACTAAACTTTGAAGTACTTGATGGTGCGGCTTCTGGTACAACGCTCGGCTTCGTCTAGGATGCAGATCGGTCTCTCATGATAAGTGAGATCAGGTTGAAGGTCAATGGTTTGATTGTCGATGTCCTTATAAAGATCTGGACGGTTTGGCGCTTGAAGGCACCTCCGAAGTTGTGACACGTCGAAGACGTTGTGCACACCTGAAAGTTTCGGAGGTAGCTCCAACTGGTAAGCAACTTCCCCACGCCTTGTCGTGATCTTAAAAGGTCCAATGAACCTTGGATCAAGGTTCCCCTTGACGTAGAAATGCTTTGTCTCCTTGAGAGGTGTGACGTGGAGGTACACCTAGTCTCCGGGGTTAAACTCCACTTCTCTGTGGTGGTAATCCGCATAGCTTTTCTGTCATGACCTGGATGCCTTTAGGTGCGCCCTACCAAGTTGCACCTTGCCTTCGGCTTCATGGAGAATTTCTGGCCCGAAAATCAACCCCTCTCTAGTGTGGGACTAGTTGAGCAGGGTGCGGCACTTACGTCCGTATAGCACTTTGAATGGGGCCATTTGGAGACTGGACTCATAGCTGTTGTTGTAAGAGAACTCAGTGAAAGGCAAACATTCTTCCCAATTGGATCCATGTGCAAGACACAAGCACGGAGCATGTCTTCTAGTATCTGATCTACTCGCTCCGTCTATCTGCCCGTCTACGGGTGGAAGGCGGTGCTAAAGGAGAGCTTAGTTCCCAGAGCTTCTTGGAATTTCTTCCAGAATCTTGAGGTGAACTTCGTGCCTCGGTCGGATATAATTTCCTTGGGAACTGCATGGAGGCTCACAATACAATGGATGTATAGTTTGGCTAGTTGGCTACCATCGTAAGTGGTGTTGACCGGAATAAAATGGGCCACCTTGGTCAGGTGGTCAACCATGACCCATATGAAGTCGTGTCCTTTGCCTGACTTGGGCAGACCGGTGATGAAGTCCATACTGACCTTGTACCATTTCCATTAGGGCACCTGGAGAGGTTGTAGCAGTCCGGCAGGTCGCTGGTGCTGAACCGTGACACGATGTCACACATCGCACTTGGCAACATATGAAGCTATCTCCTACTTCATGCCATGCAACCAGAATCTTTCCTTGATGTCTTGATACATCTTGGTTCCACCAGGGTGGATTGAGTAGGGTGTGTTGTGGGCTTCTTGCAAGATTAAGTTGTTGAGTTCAGCCTTGTTGGGTACGCATATACGTTTCCCAAACCACACAACTCCCCGTTCATCCACTCAGAATCCTGGGGCCTTGCCTTCCTTGATATTCTTCTTGATGCCTTCAATGCTCTTGTGTCCCTTCTAGGCCTCTTTGATGTCGTCAACCAGAGTTGGTTTGACTTCGAGGTTAGCGAGGAATCTTGGTTCAACCAGCTCTAACCCGAAGCTCTCCAGCTCTTCATACAGGGTGGGGAGCCTTTCCTTGATCATGGCATTCAAGGTGCAAGCCTTCCAGCTCAAGGCATCGGCCACCACGTTGGCCTTACCGGGGTGGTATTGAATGATGAGGTCGTAGTCTTTGATCAGTTCCAACCATCTTCGCTACACCATATTCAACTCCCTTTGGGTAAAAATATACTTCAGACTCTTGTGGTCGGTTTATATTTCACACCTCTTCCCCAGAAGGTAATGTTGCCAGGTCTTCAATGCATGGACCGAAGATGCCAACTCGAGGTCATGAGTGGCGTAGTTTTCTTCATGCGGGCGCAACTGCCGTGAAAAATAAGCCACGACCGTGTCGTCTTGCATCACGATGCCACCAAGCCCGATTCTCGAGGCATCACAGTATAACACAAACTCCTTGTTGATATCTGGAGTGGATAGTACTGGGGCGGTGGTCAGTCTCTTCTTCAGTTACTGGAAGCTTTCTTCGCACTCCGGCGCCCATTCGATCTTTTTGCCCTTCTTCAAGAGTTGATTCATTGGTCGGGCGATGCGGGAGAACCCTTCCACGAAATTGTTGTAGTATCCCGCGAGCCTAAGGAAGGTTCTAACTTGTTTCACATTGATTGGTGACTCCCAGTTGGTTACCCTATTAATCTTGCTGGGATCGACTGCCCATCCGTCCGCCGTCATGGTATGACCCAAGAATCCATCTTCATGCAGCCAAAATTCACATTTTCTAAACTTTGCATAAAGTCGGTGCTCTCGAAGTTTTTCCAGCATCAACCTCAAGTGTTGCTCATGTTCTTCTTCGGATTTGGAGAAGATTAATATGTCATCAATGAAGACGACAACAAACTTATCGAGGCATTCCATGAAGACCTTGTTCATGGGGTACATGAAGTATGCTGGGGCATTGGTCAACCCAAAGGACATGACCGTGCACTCATACAGACCGTACCTGGTCATGAATGCCGTCTTAGGGATGTCCTCAGGCCGAATCTTCAATTGGTAATACCCATACCTGAGATTGATCTTGGAGAATACCTTGGCACCATTTAATTGCTCGAATATGTCCTCAATCTTGGGGAGTGGATACTTATTCTCTATCGTGACTTCATTGAGGGAACGGTAATCCACACATAGCTTGATAGCCCCATCCTTCTTGGACACGAATAGAACAGGTGATCACCAAGGTCATGCACTTGGACGGATGAATCCCTTCTTGAGTTGCTCATCCAACTGCTTCTTCAATTCTGCCAGCTCCTCGGATCCCAATAGGACTTCTTATAGATAGGCCTTGACCCGGGCATGAGCTCGATGATGAAATTGATGTCGCGGTCAGGAGGCATCCCAGGCAGCTCATCGGGAAAGACATCCGGGTATTCGTATACAACAAGTACTCGGCCCAACTCTTTTTCCGAAAGGTAACTAACCTGAGGGACTAGAGAGGAGGTAGGCTCAGGGACGTATTTGACTTTGACCGCTTGGTCACTTGTGATGGTAATAGCCCTCCTGGCGTAGTCCAGTATGCTTTTGTGTGTGTCCAACCAATCCATACCAAGGATCACGTCCAAGCCTTGCGAATTAAGGACGATGAGATATGCTACGAAGTATATCCCATTAATGCTGATACCAACTCCTCTACATCCTACGTTGGTCCTTACCACTACCCCCGGGGTATGTACTGCCATTTGTCCATTAAGGAGGGTAGGCTTCAAACCACAATTTGCAGCAAACTTTTGGGTGACAAAAGAATGCGAAGCACCACAATCAAACAATACTGTTGCTCGGGTGGGGTTGACGAGGAACGTACCCAGAATGCAGTCCAGGTCATCCTAGGCTTCCTCAACAGAGATGTGATTCACCCATCCCCTGCTGTGGTACTGCTGATTGCTGGGAGCCTGATTCCTGCTTGGTGCTCCATGACCTTGTCCTTGATTTTGCGCATTCGGCCACGGTGCATCGGGCTTCTTGTTGGGGCATTGCCTGGAGTAGTGTCAAGTTTGACCACATCCAAAGAAGGTGACCTGCCTTCGCATGTTGGGCTTGACCCCATCGTTGTTGGGTGGATTGATCGTTGTTTGGGATTGGCATGCTGCTGACGCTGATAGTTCGTCCGGAATACAATAGTCTTGTACTACTATTGCTGATAGTTAGGCCTTGCCGGGGCGCATTGCCACGGACGTGCCTTCTGGTTACTGGAACCTCCATTGCCCATCAACTTACACTTGCGAGTATCATCCATTTCACGACGCTTGCCTTCCAACATGAGAGCCTTGTTCACCAGATCGCAGAAGGTCCGGCAATCATAGACAACAAGTTGATATTGTAGCGGCTGCTCAAGCCCTTCCATGAAGCATTCCACCTTAGCGGCTTCAGTGCTAACGTCTTCTCGAACATATCTCCGCAAGAGGTTAAACTTATGTAGGTATTCCTTGACTGTACCACTGCCTTGCTTCAGAGCATGAAACTCCCGCTTCTTTATAGTCATCATCCCAGGGGGAATGTGAGCAGCGCGGAACCCGTCCCTGAAGACAGCCCAAGTGATAACCTGTGCGTCTCACATGATCTAGAACCCGTCCCACCAAGCCTTGGCTATGCCTCCGAGACAGTGAGAAGCATAAAGGAATTTCTCACGATCATCGGTGCACTTAACCAGCATGAGGAGGTCTTCAATGGTGCAGATACAATCATCAGCATCCACGGGCTCAGTTGTCTCAGTGAATACTGTGGGCATAGTCCTCAAGAACTCACACAGAGTGGAGCAAACATTGCCATTTCCGCCCTGTGGCGGATTGTTCATTAGGACTTGAGGCAACTGCTGGATGGCGGCGTTGTTGGCTTGGCATTCCTCTCGGAGAGCTTGGAGGAATTGATGCACAGTCATACTATCCGGAGGAGGCGGTAGCGGGGGCATGTCGCCTTGCTGCTGCTCGGGGTGATCTCGAGCTTGGGCAGACCCACTGGCTACTGGCTGCTGGCTAGAGGTGCCAGTACTGGGGTTGCCGAAGGTGCTGGTGCGAGTAGAAATCACCATCCTGTTTGGAGCAGACAGGTCAATACTCCGAAGTGGTCAAGAGGAAAGCATAAAGGGATGATGTGCCATATAAGGGGGCTTTGGTATAGTGCAAGTGTGTCAAATAAGAAGGGTTGAAGAACCCTATAGAATTCATTAATTAAGATAGGCGATGCTGTCGCTTACTTATACGTCTCCAACGTATCTATAATTTTTTATGGTTCCATGCTATTATCTTGTCAAACTTTGGATGTTTTGTATGCCTTTTATATCTTTTTTGGGACTAACTTATTAACTCAGTGCCAAGTGTCAGTTCCTGTTTTTTTCGTGTTTTTGACCCTCTTCACAGGACGATTTTAAACGATGTCCAAACGGAATAAAACTTCTGAAAAGATTTTTTCCGGAACAGAAGATACGCACGAGACGTGAGAACCAAGGCAGGGGCCACCAGGGGACCCCACAAGCCCCCTAGGCGCGGCCAGGGGGGCGCCTAGCAGGCCTTTGGGCCCCCTATGGCTCGTCTGCCCTACCTCTTCCTCCTATAAATTCCTCACAAATCCAAAACTGCGCCAGAGATTCACGAAAATACTTTTCCGCCGCCGCAAGCTTCTGTCTCCGCAAGATCCCATCTGGGGCACGTTTCAGTGCCCTACCAGACGGGCATTCGGATACGGAGGGCTTCTTCATCAACACCATGACCTCTCCGATGATGCGTGAGTAGTTCACCATAGACCTTCAGGTCCATAGCTAGTAGCTAGATGGCTTGTTCTCTCTCTCTTGTATCTTCAATACAAAGTTCTCATGGAGATCTATCCGATGTAATCCTCTTTTGCGGTGTGTTTGCCGAGATCCGATGCATTGTGGATTGATGATCAGATTATTTATGAACCTTATTTGAGTTTCTTATGATCTCTTATATGCATGATTTCATATCTTTGTAATTCACTTCGAGTTGTGGGTTTTGTTTGGCCAACTTGATCTATGATTCTTGCAATGGGAGAAGTGCTTGGTTTTGGGTTCATACCATGCGGTGACCTCACACAGTGACAGAAGGGGTAGCGAGGCACGCATCGTGTTGTTGCCATCAAGGGTAAAAAGATGGGGTTTTCATCATTTGTTTGAGTTTATCACTCTACATCATGTCATCTTGCTTAAGGCGTCACTCTGTTCGTCATGCACTCAATACACTAGATGCATGGGGGATAGCGGTCGATGTGTGGAGTAATAGTAGTAGATGCAGAAAGTATCGGTCTACTTGTCTCGGACGTGATGCCTATATGTATGATCATTGCCTTAGATATCGTCATGACTTTGCGCGGTTCTATCAATTGCTCGACAGTAATTTTTTCACCCATCGTAACATTTGATATTTTGAGGGAAGCCTATAGTGAACACTATGCCCCGGGGTCTACTTCACATCATATTTTCAGCCTTCCACTTTTACTTTGTTGCACTTTCCGCCTTTAGATCACACTTTGCAATCAATCTTGAAGGGATTGACAACCCCTTTATAGCGTTGGGTGCAAGCTCGTTCGTGTTTGTGCAGGTACTCTGGAACTTGGCTCGATTCTCCTACCGGATTGATACCTTGGTTCTCAAACCGAGGGAAATACTTACTGCTCCTGTGCGGCATCACCCTTTCCACTTCAAGGGAAAAACCAACGCAAGCTCAAGAGGCAGTAGAAGGATTTCTGGCGCCGTTGCCGGGGAGGATCAAGTCAAGAACTCATACAAGTAAGTGTCGCAAACTCATCTCTTGCATTTACTTTTTTAACTCTTGTTTTCCTCTCCCCCACTTCTGAAAAACAAAAATTTACAAAAATATTTGCCTTTTTCGTTTGCCTTTTTCGTTCGCCCTTTTCTCTCGCTTTCTTTCTGCGTGCTTGAGTGGGATAGTCTACCTGTCCTCATGGCTATACCCACAGCTTCGAATGATACTCCCGAGAATGAAGTTCTCAATTTCAAACAAAATGAGGAAGAAAACTTAAAGGTTGCTTGGTATAGGATTTGCAATGCTCAGAGTAGATCTACTTGTAAGGAATCTACTACCGTCCTGCTTCGCACCTTTTATGTGGGCATTTCCCCTTGGAATAGGTATGTTCTTGACACCCTCGTAGGTGGAAATTTCTTGGGTAGCCATACCGTTAATTCTTATGGAACTTTAATAAGTTCGGTAGGCTCACACCCACTCATGGTTAATGGAACTACCTTAACTCTTGAACATGTGATACGTAGGCTGGATATCATTGAAAATAAAGTTGCTACGATCGAACTCATTGAGAATTTTAATAAAAAGAACCACAATCAAATCACTCAGTATGGATCCAAGGTGGGAATAGCTTTGAAAAATTTAAAGGATAAGGAACCCACAGTTAACGAAAAACTATGTCATGATTCCGCTAGGATTGGCAAACTACAGGATGTTATAACCAACTTGGGTTCCGCTTTTGCCGTTGTGCAGAACACTCCAAATTTTGCCCACAATAAGGCCGCCAAGTCTGTTTTTATTCCTAAAAATAGTGGTGAACCATCTAGTAAGAGAGATGAAGACCTTAAGATGATGAGTGATCAGTCTACTTATGGTTTGAGCACCAAAGACGACGATACGTGATTCTATCGCCTTATGCCTAGCTAAGGGCGTTAAACAATAGCGCTTGTTTGAGGCAACCCAATGAATTTATCTTTTTCTTTATGTTTTGTTGCGTCCACAACGTCATAATTCTGTTATGATTGTGTTTTTTGTGTTTCTTTTTGTGTTTGAGCCAAGCAAAACCTTTATGACTAGTTTTGGTGATGGTTGTTTGATCCTGTTGGAAAAAGACAAAAACTTTTCGCTCATGCAATTATTTTTCATTTTTATTCAGAAAGAGATTTTGAGTTGATTCTTTTTTATGATGGTTTATATGCCTTTTTCCCAGGCTATCGTAATGTTTCAGAATTTTTGAGGTAACAAAAGTATACGAAGTATACAGATTGCTACAGACTGATCTGTTTTTGACAGATTCTGTTTTGTTTGTGTTGGTTGCTTGTTTTGATGAAACTATGGATTGTATCGGGGGTACTAGCCACGAAAAAGTGAGAATACAGTAATCTAACACCAATATAAATAGAAATCAATATTATTATAGTACCTAAAGAGGTGGTAGTTTGTTTTCTTGTGCTAATGATATCACGAGTTTCTGTTTAAGTTTTGTGTTGTGAAGTTTTCAAGTTTTGGGTGATGTTCTCATGGACAAAGGGATAAAGAGTGGAAAGAGCTCAAGCTTGGGGATTCCCAAGGCATCCCAAGGCAAATTCAAGGACACCAAAATTCCTAAGCTCGGGGATGCCCCGGGGAAGCATCCCCTCTTTCCTTTTCAATCCATCAGTAACATTACTTGGAGCTATATTTTTATTCACCACATGATATGTGTTTTGCTTGTAATGTCTTGTATCGTAGGAGTCTTTTCTTTTTTGTTGTGTCACAATCATCCTTGCTGCACACCTTTTGAGAGAGACATGCACTCATCGTGAATTTGCTAGAATACTCTTTGTGCTTCACTTATATCTTTTGAGCTAGACAATTTTGCTCTATGTGCTTCACTTAGATCTTTTAGAGCACGGCGGTGCGTAACTTGGTAGTTGGCTTGTGCTATGAAAGTAGTCCCAAAGGTGATAGGCACCCAAAGAGGATACAATAAAACTTCCACCTTCATATGCATTGAGATGAAAGAGAAGTTTGATTCCTCTCAAATATTTTTGAGACGTGGATTTGGTAATAATAAGAGTTATGTTAGTAGGGTGTTATGAACCTATAAATACTTGTGTTGAAGTTAGTGATTCCCGTAACATGCACGTATGGTGAACGGCTATGTTAGGAAATCGGAGCATAATTGAATTATTGATTGTCATCCTTTGTGTTGCGGTCGTGATCGCGCGATGGTTAACACCTGCCAACCCTTCCCCTAGGAGTATGCGTTTAGCACTTTGCTTCGATTACTAATAAAAACTTTCAACAAGTATGTGAGTTCTTCATGACTAATGTGAGTCCATGGTATAGACGCACTTTCACCTTCCACCATTGCTAGCCTCTCTAGTACTGCGCAATTTTCGCCGGTGCGCAAACCCACCACATGCCTTCCTCAAAACAGCCACCATACCTACCTACTATGGCATTTTAATAGCCATTCTGATTTTTTTTTGAGAAAGTAAGAGTGGAAAACAATTACTTTGCCAATACCGGGGTTGTGCATGATTTAAATTAGTTGTGTGGGGATGGAGCATAGGCAGACTATATGATTTTGTAGGGATAACTTTCTTTGGCCTTGTTATTTCGAAAGTTCATGATTACCTTGCTAGTTTGCTTGAAGTATTATTGTTTTCATGTCAATAGCAAACTATTGTTTTGAATCTTACGGATCTGAACATTCATGTCACATGGAAGAAGTTACAAAGGACAACTATGCTAGGTAGCGGTCCACATCAAAAATTCTGTCTTTATCACTTCCATATTCGAGGACGAGCAGGAGTTAAGCTTGGGGATGCTTGATACGTCTCCAACGTATCTATAATTTTTGATTGTTCCATGCTATTATCTTGTCAAACTTTGGATGTTTTGTATGCCTTTTATATATTTTTTGGGACTAACTTATTAACTCAATGGCAAGTGCCAGTTCCTGTTTTTTCCGTGTTTTTCACCATTTTCATATGAGGATTTTAAACGATGTCCAAACGGAATAAAACTTCCGAACAGATTTTTTCCAGAACAGAAGATACGCACGAGACGTGAGAACCAAGGCAGGGGCCACCAGGGGACCCCACAAGCCCCCTAGTCGCGGCCAGGGGGGCCCGCGCCTAGCAGGCTTGTGCCCCCCTGTGGCTCGTCTGCCCTACCTCTTCTGCCTATAAATTCCTGAAAAATCCAAAACTGCGCGAGAGATCCACGAAAATACTTTTCCACCGCCGCAAGCTTCTTTCTCCGCAAGATCCCATCTGGGGCACGTTCTGGAGCCCTGCCGGAGGGGGGATTCGGATACGGAGGGCTTCTTCATCAACACCATGACCTCTCCAATGATGCGTGAGTAGTTCACCATAGACCTTCGGGTTCATATCTAGTAGCTAGATGGCTTCTTCTCTCTCTTGGATCTTCAACACAAAGTTCTCCATGATCTTCATGGAGATCTATCCGATGTAATCTTCTTTTGCGGTGTGTTTGTGGAGATCCGATGAATTGTGGATTTATGATCAGATTATCTATGAATCTTATTTAAGTTTCTTCTGATCTCTTATATGCACGATTTCATATCCTTGTAATTTCTTTGAGTTGTGGGTTTTGTTTCGACAACTTGATCTATGATTCTTGCAATGGTAGAAATGCTTGGTTTTGAGTTCATACCGTGCGGTGACCTCACCCAGTGACTGAAGCGGTAGCGAGGCACGCATCGTGTTGTTGCCATCAAGGGTAAAAAGATGGGGTTTTCATCATTGGTTTGAGTTTATCCCTCTACATCATGTCATGTTGCTTAAGGCGTTACTCTGTTCGTCATGAACTCAATACACTAGATGCATGCTGGATAGCGGTCGATGTGTGGAGTAATAGTAGTGGATGCAGTAAGTATCGGTCTACTTGTCTCGGACGTGATGCCCATATGTACGATCATTCCCTTAGATATCGTCATGACTTTGCGTGATTCTATCAATTGCTCGACAGTAATTTGTTCACCCACCATAATATTTGCTATTTTGAGAGAAGCCTCTAGTGAACACTATGGCCCCCGGGTCTACTTCACATGATATTTTCAGCCTTACACTTTTACTTTGTTGAACTTTCTGCCTTCAGATCGCACTTTGCAATCAATCTTGAAGGGGTTGACAACCCCTTTAGAGAGTTGGGTGCAAGCTCGTTTGTCTTTGCGCAGGTACTCTGGAACTTGGCTCGATTCTCCTACTGGATTGATACCTTGGTTCTCAAACTGAGGGAAATACTTACTACTCCTGTGCTGCATCACCCTTTTCTCTTCAAGGGAAAAACCAACGCAAGCTCAAGAGGCAGCACTTACATGTTGCCTAAGGCAAAAGCGCGGCTTACATCGAGACACAAACAGAAAGCACGGATACAACAAGCATGCAAGGTTTCATATGAACCATTACACGGACTCAACTTAGCATGGGGACTCCTAACTTGTCCTACGACATCTATCTGAGCGGCGGAATGCTCGCTCTTGTACAGAAGTTCTTCAGGGTCTTCCTCTTCATCCTCGGCGGTGCGGGTATCTTCGTCCTTCAAGGGTGGGGGGAAAGAAGAGGTCCATTACAACAATGTTTCGTCGATGAAGCAGTGGGGAGCTTAGTGTATTCTTCTGCGGTGAGACGACGACTCTGTATAGGAGTGTCGGCGCACTAGAGAGTGGAGTCCCTTGTGCCCCAGACATGTACACGGGCATCAGCAACGCCCCTGAGGGCAGTGCACCGGGAAGAATAGCTAAAAGGCAATCCAAGACCCACCAAGGCCACGCCCTTCCCTCTCTTCGTGGGGTGTGGCTTACAAGGGCTCCAGATGCAAGGCACCTTCAAGCCCTCCTTGCCGGGATGATTCCCAAGGCCCTGGCAAGCCCACTTCGCCGGGAACGCTCCCGAAGATTAGCAAGACCTCGACAAGCCTTCTTTGTCGGGAAGGCTCCCACAGACTGGCAAAGCCCCCGGCATGCCCTCCTTGCCAGGAAAGTGTTCAAAGCCCCGTGCAAGCCCTCCTTGCTGGGAAGGTGATCAAGTCCCCCGACAAATACTCCAGGCCAGCAAGCCCCTTTTGCTCGCCAGGTGACCTCCCCAATTTCTACCACAATCCAACCGCTCCAGCACATCCCTCGTGTGCCAGCACAAGACCCAGGTGTCGATTCACCTGGATACATGTCGCGACCACCTTGTGACACGTCAGGGGTCAGACAGGGCATTTACTACAGCTGACACCACCGAAGAAGTAGAGCGGTGAATAATGTTCACTATTTACCTTGTGAGCACAATATTGGTGACCCCTTTGCCTATAAAAGGAGGCCCAAGGCTCATTCTTAAGGGTTGGACTTTTTGAGATTGGAGACTCCCTCATCACCCACTAAGTTACTGTAGCAAATCACCCTAAAGTAAGCACATAATACAAACTAAGCACGAGTAGGGTTTACACGCCAAGCGGCCCGAACCTGGGTAAAGGACCATGCCGGTGTTGATCGCTAGCTCCACTGTCAACACCGTATCTCTCTCTCCCCGCCAAACGATCAAGGGACTCCTTCAGTTTCCCATAGGTGCCGGTTTCCCCGACATCTTTGGCGCGCCAGGTAGGGGGAGAAGGTCGCGTTGATCTGACCTAGCCGTCAACACACTAGTTCCTCTTCACCGCCATGGCCCCCAAGAGGAGGGGTGCTCCGTCAAAAGACACAGCCGCGCACAACGCTCCTGCCCCGGCATGGGCAGGGGAGTGTGCGGGCGCAGGAAAAGGACGCAAATGTCCCGAACCTCCACAACACTCTAGAGAGCAGACCCGCGCGAGTGGTATCGTCCGCGACTACGCCGACCGTTCGTGCGCCGGAAGGTCAAAAGATGCAGCTGCGCAACCCACAGGTGGCGCCGCAACCCCGAAGGATGTAAGGACATCCTCGAGGACAACGATGCGGACGGACCCACCAATGCCTTCCCAGGGTACACACGGCTCACCACGCCGGAATAGTGGCGGGTCGTCGCAACCATGAAGGACTCTGGGGCCTCGCTCCCAAGATTCACATGGCACACATGCTCGCTCCGAGACCGGCCATGGTGGCGCGCCACCGTGAGACCAAGGGGGTGCTCTTTTTAACGCAGTTTGAAGTAAGAGCCCCTCGCAGTTTTCGCACATATCGCCGCCGCGCACGCCGGCGGAAGCCTTGATGCGGGCCCATCTACTCTTGGACTTCTCACAAACAGCCGACAGGCTCGAGGAGTGGCAGGCTACCATCCGGAGTCTCGTCTCCCTCGCCAATTGGGATGGGCCCTAGCAGACAGGGATGTCGAAATGACCCTCCAACAAACGCGCCTACGACCGCACAGAGAAGACTAGAGGTGCCACAGCCATGGTGCACTCTCCCCCATGGCGGCGACAAAGGATTGTCGTCTCTGACGATTCGACCGGGTCTTCCGACCCGCAGAGCTGCCGCGATAAACATGATGTCCTTCACAAGCGGCGCAAGGAGGATGTGCGTACTCTCATCGAGCGGCGGCAAGAGACGCGCCGTCAGTCAGACAGACGAGTAGGGCCCGCTATGGACGCTCCCGGCGACCTACCTTACGAGGTGGGCTGCCCGGCATTCACCCGAAGTTGCGGCAGGTCCAGTGGCCCAGCTCCTGTACCTTCAGGCTAGAAATCCTAGAGAAGTACGATGGCAAGACCCACATGTTCGAGTCCTAAGCATCTACACCATCGCGGTGCATGCTGGTGGTGGTCGGGATGACAAGATATTGGCCAACTACTTCCCATTGATGCTCAAGCCCAACGTCAGGTCGTGGTTGATGCACCTACCCAAGAACTCCATTTCATCTTGGAAGGAGTTGTGTCAGGACTTAGTTGGCGCCATCGGGCCCGTGGCCAGGAGAGCGACATGAACATCATCCCCCGGAAGGAGGGTGAGACTCTGCGCAAGTACATCCAGAGATTCAGCCGTATACAACACAACATCCCGGATGTTCACCCAACCACAATCATCAGCGTGTTCCATCAGAACATGCAGAACCAGAAGATGCGCGAGGAGCTTGCGATGAACAAGGGTCGCGATGTCGCCGAGCTTTATGCCTTGGCAGACAGGTGTGGCTCGAGCGGATGAGGGAAGAAGGCTTCCCGGCGAAGACGCCGGTGCAGAGGCCGACTCTGAAGATGAAGACGCCGACGCCCCCATGAAGAGGGGGAAGTGGTGCAACATGAAATGGAAGGGGAAAGTCGTGTTCGCCGTCGAAACATCCCGCAGTGGAGATGCCTCCAAGAAGGCGAAGGCCGAGGCTTCTGACAAAGATGTTGATGGATGTGGCTCTTTCCAAGCCTTGGCAGCCTCCAACAAGCCGGAGGGCTCCAAGGCCCAGTACTGCAAGATCCACCGCACCAAGGGTCACGACCTCCAACACTGCCGGCAAGTCGAACAACTTGCCAGAAGTAGAGGGCGGAGTATGAGATACGTGAAAAAGAAAAGGCCTGAGAGGGTAGCGAAGGATCAGGCAGGAAGAAGGGCGGCCAAGGGGGTCCCCCGGCAAGTTCAAGAATAAGAAGGTGAAGCCCGCGGCAGTGCGTGAAAGGAAGGAGGAAGGTGAGGATGAAGACTGCCTAGACGACGACTCCAGTGACCACGAGTTCTAGAAGGCCATAGACATGATGTGCCTCGATGGAGGGGCATCACTTCACTCTTCCCACCGCCAACTGAAGAAGTGGGCGCGTGAGGTGAGCGCGGCGGAGCCCTCCATCGGCAATCATAGGCCATTGAAGTGGTCACACACACCGATCATCTTCGATTCAGATGATCGCCCAGACCGCGTTACAGCGGTCGGATATTTGTTGTTGTTGGTCTCCCCAATGATCCACAACCTCAATGTGACGAAGATGTTGGTAGATGGAGGGTCGGGTCTAAACCTCATCTCCCCCAACGTGATCCTGAGGTTACAGATCCCCGATGAAGATGTCGAGGAAACGGGAGCGTTACAAGGGATCAACCCAGGGAAGATTCAATAGAAGGGGAAGATCACAATGCCGATGACATTCGGCAGGAACCTGAACCACCGAAAGGAGAAGATCTTCTTCGACGTTGCTGATAATCCGTTCTTCTACAACGGAATCCTCGGGCGCCCTGCACTGGCTAAGTTCATGGCGGCTTCCCACTACGCCTACAACACCCTGAAGATGCCCGGGCCGGTCGGTGTCATCGTTATCAACGCCGACAAGAAAGACGCGCTCGTATGCACCAACCGCCTCTATCGGGAGGCAGTGGCAGCGTCTGCCGCCAAGGCACTGTCGCCCGGAGAGAAGAATCCCGACACGAGGGTTTCACGCGTTGATACCGGCCAGCACGTTTCTTCGGAGTACGTTGTTGCCATTGAAGACGCCACGGAAAGCTCTACTGCTAAGAATAAGAAGTCCAAGGCTGCCCCACCAGAAACCAAGAAAGTACCCGCCTGAGAGGATGGCACGGGTGGAACTTTCACCATAAGTTCCGCCCTCGATAGCAAATAGGAAAGCGCGCTAATCGCCTTCCTGCGGGCGAATCTCGATGTTTTCGCATGGCAACCATCAGATATCCCTGGTGTTCCTGGAAAGATGATTGAGCACCACCTCGTTGTCTGCCCCCACGCGCGACTAGTCAAGCAGAAAGTGAGGAAGCAAGGCTTGGAGCGGCAGGAGTTCATCGCCGAGGAAATCAAGAAGTTAGAAGCAACGGTACGCGTCAGGGGAGTCATCCATCCCACCCGGTTGGCCAATCCGGTTGTAGTATGGAAGGCAACCGGGAATTGTCGACTCCATCGCTGACTGTGACTTGTTGTCCTTCCTCGATGCCTATTCAAGATATCACCAGATTTACATGGCCGAGGACGATGAAGAGATAACCGCTTTCATCACACCCTGTGGCACGTACTGCTTTGTACGCATGCCCCGGGCTGAAGAATGCCTGCTGCACCTTTGCAAGAGTGATCCAGATTGGTTTTGAGCCCTAACCCCAAAAGAACCTGGAAGCCTATATGGATGATATAATGGTCAAAATCAAAGAGAGGTCAACGCTCATGCAAGATCTGGAGGAGACATTTGCCAACCTGCGCAAGATTAACCTCAAGCACAACCCTGAAAAGTGCGTCTTCGGTGTTCCATCCGGAAAGCTTCTCGGGTTCTTCGTGTCTCAACGCTGGATCGAGGCTAACCCCGACAAGATCAAGTCCATTGAACAAATCGAGGCACCGAAGCGTGTGAAGGATGTACGACACCTTGCCTGCTGTGTAGCCGCCTTGAGCATGTTCATATCCAAGTCCGCCGAAGGCACCCTGCCTTTCTTCAAAATTTTGCAGAAAGCGGGACCAATGGAGTGGACCGCTGAGGCGTAAACAACGCTACAGGACCTGTAGCGATACATTTCCTCTGCACCAATCCTAGTAGCACCCAAACCACAAGAATCGTTGCTCCTGTACCTAGCGACAACCAACTAGGTGTTTAGTGTCGCCTTGGTGGCGTACAGGGAAGACGACGAAGGTACTCCAGCTAAGGCAACACCACCTGATGAGGAAGCGCACACCGGCAAACAAGGAGCCTCGGTAGAATCCAGGGGTAATCACGAGGAACCTCCTCCAATAGGCGAGCTAGTGCCAAAGAAGAAGATGGTGCAGCGCCCGGTCTATTTCATCAGTTCCCTCCTACAGGGGGCCACATCGAGATACTCTCGGGTGCAAAAAACTGCTTTTTGGCCTTCTCATGGCCTCGAGGAAGCTGCGCCACTACTTCAAAGCACAGAAGATCACCGTCGTCAGTCGCTTTCCACTACAAAGGGTTTTGCGGAACCCCGATGCAACTGGCAGGATCGTGGAGTGGGCTTTCGAATTGTCCAGCTTCGACCTCAAATTCGAAAGCACATCGACCATCCAAAGCAGGGCCTTTGCATAGTTCATTGCTGAATGGACCCCGAAGCCAGACAAAGATATACCAGAATCAACCCTCCCGGGAAAGGAATCCAACCAAGAATGCATCATGTACTTTGATCGAGCATTCTCACTTCAAGGTGTTGGAGCCGGCGTGATACTAGCTGCACCTACTGGAGAATACCTCAAGTACGTAATCCGGATGTACTTTCCCTAGGAGAAGTCCACCAACAACATCGCTGAATATGAAGGGTTGCTTGCCGGCCTCAGGATCGCGTAGATTCTGGGGATCAGGAAGCTCATCGTCAGGGGAGACTCTCAATTGGTAGTCCAGCAGGTCAACAAGGACTACCAGAGCCCGTTGATGGAAGCTTACGTCGAGGAAGTGAGGAAGTTGGAAGAGCGCTTCAATGGTCTACAGGCGGAGCACGTCCCCCGTGCCAAAAACACCATCGCCGACGACCTGTTGAAGTGCACAACCCTTAAGTTACCTATGGAACCGGGAACTTTTGTGCTACGACTAACTCAACCTTCCCTATCACCACCCACCAAGCCGGAAAAGAGGAGAAGGCTAAACTTTGGCAAGTACTTTCCGGAGGACCTGCCAAGGGGCCCCGGCAAGGACCTTGCCGGAAAGGAAGCTGTCGGGGGAGATACAAAGCCTGCCAGGAAAGACACCATCCCGACAGAGGAGATGCCTTTAGTCCTTGCCGTCGAACCTAAGGCTCCGGCATGGGCGCATCACATAGTCCAATACCTCCAGAATGGGGACCTCCCGAGGGACAGGAAGAAGTGGATAGAGTAGCCCGTTAGTCCAGCATGTACCAATTCATGGATGATGCCTTATACAGAAGACGATTGAATGGTGTGAAACTGAAGTGCATTCCCCAAGAGGAAGGGGTGGAGCTGTGTGCGGACCCCGACTAACGAGTCAAGATCGCCAAATGAACGTGCTCAGTGATCCTAGAGATCAATGCTCACCGAACACACAGATACTGAATATTAAGAGTCTTACATCCAAGTACCGAATTATTACATCACATGACCGAATGGTCAAGCTCACAAGGTAGGGCCTATAAGGCCAAATCACACTGATACAACTAGAGGCGGAAATGTTAGGGCTAAGCGGTTGCCCATGCCATCAGCCTACACCAACAGGCATTCTGAATGGGAAATGTCCTAGTTCGCAGGGCCGTCTCCGAACACATACTCTTCTCCGAACTCCGGTCCTTCCATGTCTGGTCAATAATATAACCAGCGGCAAGCCAATAAGTACTTTTGAATGTACTCACAAACATACCATGATATGAACAATGCAATTGGTAGTATAACAAGTAATATGCAGCTTTGGTGGATATCAACTTAACTATGAATAAACTTGTTCATGGATATGCAACATAAACTAGATGTTGTTTAGAACAGGTTACAGATATCAATATATCTGTCATGGGCTGAAAACTCCGGGTTCACCCGATATGCCATGTCACCAAACTTGGTCATATCAACTCCTTCATATTAACACCATTAAACACACACACACACACACTGATTCTTGGTTTGTGCGGAAACAACTAGACGTAGTTTAAGCAGGATTACCCAACTGTCCTTGACCGTGGACACGGCCATTCGAATAGTTTTACACTCTTTAGAGGAAGTACGCTGGACCCACGAGATCCGGGAAACATTCGTGTCATTCACGACTCGCGGTATGTAACATACCCGAGGTAAGTACCCGATCAATGCCTTTTCCCTGACAATACTAGACAAGAGGTCCACTCGACTGGTACCCAACCCACATGATGTACGTCTTACTAGCACTGACTCTAGACAGTATCATCCATGCGGGGACCAACGGTGTGCCTGGAACACGTAAAAACGGCATAGTCGCCCTACCTGGCACGACCCCATCATGAGAGTGACCACACATCACTTCTGCCACTAGTAATGTGGCTCTTTGCTAGCACCGAGGAGAGTAATCAACAAAGCCCCGTCCCATAAAGTGGTAATGTGGTCGTAGATGTAAGGTTGGGATGTTCAACACATCATAAATCTAATCCCATTTCCGAAACCATACACACACAAAATACTCGGTGCACCACTTCACTAAAAGTGGCCACCTAACTCATCATCACCCTCGGGCATTAGTGGTACCCGACGGGATTTTCATAAACCTTTGATTTTATACCATAATCATGCTCATGCTACTATGCTTAGCTTTACTTGTCAACATGATATTAGTGTGACCCTCATAGGTGGTAGGATCATGCTCAAAATGCAAGTACTCCGGAGGAGCCATCGGTAACATCACTTCGATGATTTACCGATACTTATGATCATATGCAACGGGAATAATTGCTACACTAGCATCCAATATAACATATGCTCAAACATGGTCAAAGGGCTGCTTGCCTTGGTCAGCTAAGTATCCGGGGTCTTCGAGGTCTTGAAGTCCAACTCCTTCGTCACACGGGGTTTCTATCATCATTTTAAATAAAAAGCAATAAGTAGCTCACTCCAAAACAGATCACAAAGTCACTTTAAAAACGTTGTTTAATTCTGATAAATCCATATTGTTATTTTAAAAATATTTGTCTCTGGTTTAGATGTAAGATTTATTTTATAAATCCATTTAACAGAAGCAAAACTATTCCAATTTATCACTTTTTAATTATAAAACCGAATAGCTGTTACAAAAAGTCATCCAAGGGTTCTATTAAATACTACACATTTTTAGAAAAATTATGGTGGAAGAATAATAAATTTATACTGGATAAATATTTTTATAAAACTCATCCAAAACCAGGTTTTAAATAAAAATAAAAAGGATAGAAGCCTTGTCTGGATTGGCCTGGGACTGGGCCGGCCCAGTGGTCGGCCAACCATCTTGCCCAAGCGCGCACACCGTCAGGTTTGAACCTGACCCGCGAGCCCGTGCGGTCAGCGGCTGGGGGGAGCGAGGGAGAAAGAGATGGGCCACCGACAGGTGGGGCACACCTGTCGGGGTCGTCTCCTACCTCTGGATAGAGAGGAGGAGGAGCACGCCGGCGTGGCTACCGACTTCCTCAGACCCTAACAACGGCACGCATGGGTCCGGCTCGTCATCGCCTACCTGCTGCAGGTCGATTCGACGACGGGGGGCTCTGGTTCATCGACAATGAGGTGGCCGCGGCGGAGAGGTTACGGGTGACGGTGGAGGTGGTGGCTAGGGACACGAATTCGCTCGGGCAAGAGAGGGGAAAGCTTCTTGGGGTCTTGTGGAGTGCGTAGGAGGGAATAGGGCTCGAGAACCGCCGTGTAGCCGGAGATCAACAAAAGCTCCAAGGCGGAGGGGCCTCATTCGATCTCGAGCTCCGGGGCTCTTTCTACTTGAGGGGGTGGCTAGGGAGGTGACTCGACTCTCGGCGAATAGGAGTGACAGATTCTGGAGCAACGGGAGGGGCTATAAATAGGCCCGCGACGGTGAGCCGACTCGGGTGCGCCGGTGATCCCACCGCGGTGCACATGGGGGTGCAGAGGGAGGCTAGGGTCAAAACCACGATCTCACGACGTGGTTTTGGACCTCCGGGACTCACTTGAAGAGAGGGGGAGGGAGGAGTGGCGCGCATACATGGCCGCAGTCCTCTGGCCGAACCTGGTGCGTGCGGGCATGCGTCGCCTTGGCTCGCAGCAAAGGAAAGGAGGGGCCCTGGGCTGTCTAATGCAGTGGGTCTATCGAGGGAGAGGATAAACATCGAGGGGAGGCTGGAACTGGCCGTGGGAGGTCGCCCCCACCTCGGTTGCCCTCTGTAGCACACCCTGAGTGCAGCTTTGGCATGGTGGCACGCTCTGGGGTGCCTTGGACGTGTCTGGCATGTCCTGAGCCCTTGCTGGGAGATGCCTAGCCGTTTGAATCCCGTGGGAGCTTCGGCTAGTCACAGGAGGGGAGGAAAACAGGTGCTGTCAGCCTTGGGCTGAAGCTCAAATTAGAGTTTTAGGATTTTCTACTTTGAACCAGAGAAGGGCCACTTGACTGGAGTTGGGCATTGATGCTAGCCACCTAATCTAGCAGTTTGAGAGAAAGGGTTTGGGTTTGGCTGGGGTTAGCAAGGGTTTTCCCATTCTGTTAGAAGTTGCTCGACAGTGGTTTGGAGTGATTGCACCCCACCACTAGCTATGCGACTTAAGAGGACTAGGTTTGGGGCAGAAACATGAGGCTACACCAAGTTTGGGCTTCATTGGACAAGTTTAGGTTTGTAAACTTAAAATCATCCCTAAATGACCAGATATGTTCCTTCCAAAGGTAGTGTGGGCAAATCAAGTCCCACGAATCCCATTTTTGCCATGGAGTTCTCATTTGAGGTATTAGGCACTCCTGCAAAGTTTCAGCTCCATTGGATAAACTTTGCTATGTAGAGTTGCTCTAACTTCATTCTGGATAAAAAGGGTTTTGGAATTATTTGGTGACCTTAACCACCTTGGATATAGGTGAAACTTTATGTGGGCAGCAAATATGGCTTAGGAAGGTCACTCGAGTTTCCTAGGAATTTATGGAGAATATTTCCTTTGGAAATATTTCAAAAGGTCAAAACAGACAGAATAGGTTTTCAGGGATTTACTCAATTATTTATAATATAAATAGGGGTTGAAAATCTAATGTATGGAAAATATATGTCCTTCTGAGTATCTCCAATTTTTCTGAGATTTTTCTATGGCACAAAAGTATTTTTCGATATAGGAATATCATTTCTGGCCTTAGAAATGGACATGCAAATAATTCACGAAAATAATTTATAAAATAATTATTTTATGGTTTTGGTGAACTAAAATGGTTGCAAAACCAAATCAACAACTTTGGATAAAAGCAGTTCTTGCCATCAAACACTTGTAGTGCAACCCAAAGCAGGGTTTTGAAATGACCAGAATAAGAGAAAAGGGTTTTGAAAATAATTAAGTTATGAGAAATATGGTTTTTGATATCACACAACCAAGCATACAAGCATACAATGACAACCATGGCACTCACATCATTGATTTTGGAAAAGTTTTAATAAACTCTGATTTTTGAATTACACAAGAAGTGCAGTGAAAATAGGGTGTGACAAGCTCTTGGCCGAGATACATGGGGGGATATTTGTCTCCCACATAGGGTCAAGAGCCCTTGCCGGCAAGGCATTCCGGCAAGGCTTCTTCTGGCCCACGGCCCTCCAAGATAAGACTGCACTAATAACCAATTGTGAAGCGTGCCAGTTTCATTCAAGGAAGCTTCATCAGCCAGCTCAAGCTCTCTAGACAATGCCTCTCTCGTGGCCATTCTCGGTCTCGGGGCTCGATATTTTTGGCACTTTTACCCGCGTTGTCGGGGGCTTTGAGTACTTGTACGTTGCAATCGAAAAGTTTACAAAGTGGCCAGAGGTGGAGCCGGCGAGAAAGGTGACCTCCGAGTCAGCTGTCAAATTCTTCAAGGGAATTGTTTGCCGTTTGGGAGTCCCGAATAGGGTCATCACGGACAATGGCACCTAGTTCACGAACAACGCCTTCATGAATTACGTCCAAGACCTCGGCAAAAAATATGATTCTCTTCTATTGCCCATGCAAAGAGAAATGGCCAAGCTGAAAGAGCAAATGCCGAGGTACTCCAGGGGCTGAAGACAAGAACTTTTGACAAGCTGAGCAGGCATGGAAAGCAATGGATTGATGAACTGTCGGAGGTTCTTTGGTACATCAGAACAACACCAAATCGAGCCACCAGCGAGACACCCTTCTCCTGATCTATGGGGCGGAGGCAGTTCTTCCCACGGAACTCACTTTTGGGTCACCCCGAGTGCTCGCTTACGATGAGCTTGAGCAAGAGCAATTGCGCCAAGACGACGCAGTGCTCCTCGAGGAGACCCGGATTCAGGAAGCTGTATGAGATACTCGCTATCAGCAAGCCTTGCATCTCGATCATAGCCGCAAGGTCTGAGCCAGAAGTCCTGAGGAAGGCGACCTTGTACTTCGGCACGTTCAGTCGGCCAAGAATTCAAACAACTTGACGCTGTCACATCCTGTTTTTGGCTTCCTTGATTAATTAACTTATTTCAAAATTTAGGACCAATTAAAATTTTTGTGAATGCTTGTGATGCTTGGAGTGACTATTGTTTGCCTGCTTGTTTAATTGCATGTGATTGCTCCCCATTAATTCTTGCCATCCTCCTAATCACCTTCTCATTCGATGATCTCCTGCCTAATGATCATGCCATGTGTTTAGGATAAATATCTATTTTTACCAAATATTATTTTCACCAAAAAGCATTTCTTTGAATTAAACTTTCAAACCCCTAAGATGAGGTTTGTACTACAAGTACTCAAATTGGGGAATTTCTTTTGCACCAATTATTTTATTTAAAACCTATTATCGAAATGTCTTCCAAAAAACCATCATATTATTATTTTAAAAGTTAATTTTATTATTTTATTTAAAAGCCTTTCTGTGAGGCCAGAAATGGCCTCCTATGAAGGAAAGTTATTTTTATTGCTTTCAAAATATTTAAGAAAATTTAGGGAAACTCAGTGGATATAATTATTCCATATTTATGAGTTTCAACACATGGTCATGTTCAAAATATTGGGCAAATCCCTTCAAAACCATTCCTGCCTATTTCAAGCTTTTGGACTACTTCTATAAGAAATATTCTCAATAAATTCCAGTAAAATACTAGCATGTCATCTATGATATTCTTGATTATCTTGCCAAGTATCATTTCAATCCAAGTTGATTTGGCTCCCCTAATCACTCTAAAATCCTATCTGTCCAGAATCAATTTGAGAAACTCTACATTGTGAAGTATCTCCAATTGTGCTCAAATTTAGTGGACATGTTCTAATACTCCAATGAGGGATCCACACAAAGTGGTAGACCAAGGAGAATATAAGAACTTGTCTTAGGACCCTCAAAACCCTCTCTGTTGATTTCTGACTTTGACAAACTTTACATTATAAAGGTTGTCCAACTGACCTCAAACTTTTTGTGCATGCCTTAGTGCTCCAATAATGCCCTACACCAAATATTTGATTTGTGGGAATTCATTTGAATAGGGTTCTATTATTTGTCCCTGCTAAGTTTCATAGCCATTGGAATTCATCTCGTAGCTTAACCACAAATCAAACACATTGCATGCACTCACTAATTTGGCTTCTTTTCCGCCTTTCAATTTTACCCTTGAGCTCAACTTTCTACCACAGTCTCTCATAATCATATTTTACCTCCAGTAACTTCCCCATGGCCACTGGTCAATTATTGGAGAAGGTTCCTTTGTAAGTTTCTCCCATTTTCACCCTTGTAAGCACTGTTTTACCGCTCTTCTCATACTTATGCTTAATCTATCACCCCCAACTCTTTCCAAAGCATCTAATATATGCCAAGGCTTCATTTAGAACCAATATATGGCATGCTCATGTGGAGAAAATGAGCAGCACCTCTTCAAGTTCATTTTTGGCTGAAATGTGGCTTTGTACAACAAGTACTAGCTACACTTGTTTTCTTGAGCTGAAACATTGTAGTCTTGTAGGCCTTCTATAAACAAGAGTACTCGACATGGTTTTCCCTCAATTAAAACCCTGTGCAAACCATTTGTATTAGCCCCTAGTTTCCTGCTGAGATGTTTACAGCAGTCAAACCCCATTCAAACTTTCTTCACTTGGCTTCAAACTCCACCAGTGCTTCGTGGCTCGCATGCCTTGCATGCTTGACACCTTGGCCTAGCCAAGGGGTGGCCCAGGACACCTGGTGGGGTGGTGACCACCACTCAGGACTGCAATATGGGTGCTCTACACTTTATTGCTTTCCTCCAGCCCATCCCTTGTTTAATCAAGATGCCCCAGTGTGTCTCACAGGCTCCCCTTGACCATTCAAAGCATCTCCATCCATCAGCTAGCCTCCAAAGTCCTACTATGGTGCGTGGCATCCACGCACCGAGAGCTCCCGAGCTTTCCCTCTCACTCTTCCCCCTTACCTTCTCTTCGCCGAGCCCCCTCGCTCCCATTGGGCTCCTCCTCTCTCCATGGAACCCCTCTCTAGCTCCCCTTCTTCTCCCCAAGCCTCCCCTCCTTCTGTCATAGCCATGGCCGAGGGGTAGAGCTCCGGCCTCCGTGGGGCTGGCGCGCTCGGAACCTCCCCTCGCTTCTTTCCTCCCCTGCCAGAGACCCCAGGCCGCCGCAGCTCCTCCGCAGCACCTCCGACTTTCTCTCCCATCGCTGCTGGTAGAAGCCAGGGGGGTAGGCGACCTCCCCGCAGCCGCCATCGTCGGCCTCCATTGCAGCCCTCCCTGCTGGCGCCGAGCTCCGAAATGGGAGCGGTGTGGCTCCCCGAGCTCGCCGGTGCACCTACCTCGGTTGGGTGTGGCCGGAGCGCCACTGGAGCCGGCCTGCATCAGCCTGCCCTACCTCCCTTCGCGCCTCAGATCAGGCAGGAGGCAGTGGAAGGCCCTGGCGAGTGGGGCCCGCCTGTAAGCGGAACAACGGCTGGGCCCGCGTGGTTAAGTGGAGGCGGGATCCCCTGGAACCGTCTTCATCACACCAAAGGCGTAAATCCCGCAATGCGCCTCCCGCGTGGCGCCTCGCTGGTGGCCCGAGCCACTAGGCCGGCTGGAGGTCTACCGAGCGCCCAGTGCACATGATAGCCAAATCTGGAGGCCAGTGTTTCTTTTCCATTTATCTGCAATCTTCTAAATTCCGTCCAAAATTCATACTAACTCCAATTTCATTGATTCAAGTTTCTGCAGGATCCTAAAAATGAGGCCTATCCAAATAAGTGCTTTGCAAATCTTTCCCTACCAACTTTCTGTGGTGTTTTATTTAAAATCCCAGGCTGGATATAAAATACCCCACCTTTCAAAATTCCTAGCAGATTCAAATCAACTCCAAATGGAGTGATTCAAACTCCCAGAGCCTTCTAAAATCATTCTCTATTTTTAGAACCTATGTCAACATTTTTTTGTGACTTACTTCTGTTGCAATAAATAAATAGCTCCTATTGCTATTTATTCCTCATTGTAAAATCCCTAGAGTATTCATTTCAACTCCAAATCCAGTGAAACCACTTCCTAAATAACCTATTGCTGTTAGCTCCTTCAGTCATTTTTAACAAAATGATTTCTGTTAGCTCCTTCAATAATAACCTATTTCTCCTTTCACCTATTCAAAAATCCTTGAGGATCCAAATCTCCTATAAAATGATTCAGGTATTTTTCTTATGACCAGAGAGGTCCAAGAAAAATATAACTTCTATTTATAGAACACTTCTATTTCTGCTTGATGTGTGGCTTACTATGGTCGTTTCCGACGATAGTTGACGCTAGGCGAAGTATTCGGAGTTGGAGCGGAAGACCTAGAAGACCCCGAGGACTTACGTGAGCAAGGCAAGCAACCCTTTGACCATGACTTGAGCATATGAATTGATGCATGCTAGAATAGCAAGTACTTTTCCGTTGCATGTGATCATAATGCCGGTTCATCATTGGTGTGATGGTACCGAAGGCTTCTTCGAAGAACTTGCATGACAGTGATGTTATACATATGGCTCCTCGGAGCACAAGCATGATGAGCTTGACCCTATCATATATGAGGATCATGCTACTGCCATGTTAACTAGTATAAGTAACGAACCATTGCATTGAGTGTGACCCTACCCCTTGAGGGTCATGTTAATACCATGTTGACAAGTAAAAGCATATTATCATGAGCATGATGATGAGTTAAAATAAGAGTTTATGAAAACCCCATCGGGTGCCACTAATGCCCGAGGGTGATGATGGGTTGGTGGTCACTTTTCGTGAGTGATGCACCGGTTTCGGAAATAGGATTAGATTTATGATGTGTCGACCGTCCCGACCTTACCAGTACGATCACGATACCCCTTTATGGGACGGGGATTTGTTGACTACTCTGGTCGGTACTAGCAAAGAGCCACATTACTAGTGGTGGGAGTGATTGTCGTCGCTCGCGTGATGGGGTCGTGCCAGGTAGGACGACTATGCCATTATTATGAGTTCCACGCACACCGTTGGTCCCTGCATGGTTGATATTGTCCAGAGTCGGTGCTCGTAAGACGTATAACATGTGAGCTGGGTACCAATCGAGTGGACCTCTTTGTCTAGTATCGGCTGGGGAAAGATGATGATCGGGAACTTACCTTTGGTATATGTGATATAACGCGAGTCGTGGATGACACAAAAGTTTCCTGGATCTCATGGGTCCAGCGTACTACATCTGCAGAGTGTAAACTATTCGAATAGCCGTGTCCATGGTCAAGGACAGTTGGGTAATTATGCTTAAACTACGTCTTGACATTTCCGCATAAACCAAGTGTGAGTGTGTGTGTGTGGTGTTAAAAAGGTGTTGCATTGATAATAATAATACGACCAAGTTCGGCGACTTGGCATATAGGGTGAACCCGGATGGTTCAGCCCTCAACTAATATATCGAGGACATGACCAAGTTTGGTGACTTGGCGTATAGGGTGAACTCGGATGGTTCAGCCCTTAGCAGATATGTTGATATCTGTAACCTGTTCTTCAAAAGTAATTCTTTAACTTGATGCATATTCATGATCATTCCACCCAGATGAGTTATACTAGAAATGCCTAATATTGTTATGCTTCACTTTCATAGTTCATATCATGGGATGTTTGCGGGTACATTCAATGTACTCATTGGCTTGCCACTGGTTATTTCATTGACCAGGTGTGAAAGACAGGATATGGTGAAGATTAACTCGGTGATGTTCTTCCGAGCTAGGATGCTTCCCAGTGAGAATGCCTGTAGGTTAAGGCTGTTGGCATGGGTTCACGCTCTCAACCAATAATTCCGCTATTGGACTAGCTTGGTGGTTTGGCCTTTAAGGCCTTATATATGTAAGACTCGACCGAAGTGGTCATTTATTGTATCAAATCGTATGTATGGATGTAAGACTCTATTATTCAGTATCTGTGTTCAGTGAGCATTGATCCTTGGGATCACTGGGCACGGCGATCTCGACTTACCAGTCGGGGTCTCCACACAGGCCGAAGTGGGAAGGCCCATATCGGGTAGTACGAGTCACCAGGCCCGGAGGTGTCCGCCTGGAGACCGAAGATGGCACACCGGTGAGCAACTCCTGGAACATTGAACATCATCGAAAGTTCTACCCGTAGGGAGAGGTTGCCGGGCCTCCCGAAGTTGCCGAAGTTGCATGTGATCCTTTGTACAAAGCCAGGTGAAGACCCTATGCGCAGTTGAAAAAAATGTAGCGTTTCGCAGCATCATTTATATTTCCATGTTAGATCATATACATGCATAATCTAAGATTTTGTGAAACACCTGAGATAATGGACTGCCGGGGTCCCGACACATATTTTCTCTTCTTTCTTTTTCTTAAAAGTTAGTTGAAACCCCGCGCACAAATTTGCCGGGGGGGAGATAGTGGGGACGTCCGTGGCAACAGAAAGGACAAGGATGGTCTACCCAAGATAGAAAGAAGAACCGCGACCTAATGATAAGTTGTGAAAACTTCAAGTAAGTCTTTGGGCAGACACGACCCTCCCCTTTACATATCACCAACACATTTTTGCATAGAAAACTTGTGCGCGAGGGAACTCCACCGCAAGTCTCCTAAACGTTGTCTCGGAACGCGCTCGACACCTTAAGCGGCCCACCTCACGTGCCCTTTCCCCTTAGGGAACGTGCTCAAGAACCTATGGGCAAATACAGAGGGAAGCAAGGCACCTTGCCGGTAGTGACGACTCCAGGAAAAGCCACCCCTCGGGAGCGCTTGCGGCAAAGCCAATTGAGCTAGCGAACCCTCAGCGGAATACAAGAACAAACCATCCAATAGAGTAAGGGAGGAAAGTAGCACTCATTAAAAAATGTATATTACAATACTAACAATATTAAACAAGGTACAATAGCTCTCGATTGAGGATCGCAGCAGCAGAAAAACTAATCCCGGTACGGGCCCTACACCCTCTTGATCTGGTCAACCTTGTCGACCATAGGCATGACCAAATTCTCGATTTCTTTGAGTTTCGCTTGTTTTGGGAGATGCCCCAGGGACAGGTCGATGCCAGGATTCGTGTACACCAACTTGGTGAGGACCTTGAGGAGGGTGCCCCGGCACAACCTTCGGGATTCTTTCGCAAGGCGCGCCGTGCTACCTCTTGAGCTTGCGTTGGTTTTTCCCTTGAAGAGGAAAGGGTGATGCAGCATAGTAGGAGTAAGTATTTCCCTCAGTTTGACAACCAAGGTATCAATCCAGTAGGAGTATCAAGACAAGTCTCCAAAGTACCTGCGCAAAAACAAAAAACTTGCACCCAACGCTATAAAGGGATTGTCAATCCCTTGATGTTTAATTGCAAGGTGAGATTTGAAGGTGGAAAGTGTAACAAAGTAAAGGTGTAGAGATGAAAAATATGATGTGAAGTAGACCCGTGGGCCATAGTGTTCACTAGAGGCTTCTCTCATGATAGCAAGTATTACGGTGGGTGAACGAATTACTGTCGAGCAATTGATAGAACCGCGCAAAGTCATGATGATATCTAAGGCAATGATCATACATATAGGCATCACGTCCGAGACAAGTAGACCGATACTTTCTGCAGCTACTACTATTACTCCACACATCGACCATTATCCAGCATGCATCTAGTGTATTGAGTTCATAACAAACAGAGTAACGCCTTAAGCAAGATGACGTGATGTAGAGGGATAAATTCATGCAATAGATATAAACCCCATCTTTTTACCCTTGATCGCAACAACATGATGCGTGCCTCCCTACCCCTTCTGTCACTGGGTGAGGACACCACACGGTATGAACCCAAAACCAAGCACTTCTCCCATTGCAAGAAATATAGATCAAGTTGGCCAAACGAAACCCACAACTCGAAGAGAATTACAAGGATACGAAATCATGCATATAAGAGATCAGAGGAGACTCAAATAATATTCATAGATAATCTGATCATAAATCCACAATTCATCGGACCTCGACAAACACACCGCAAAAGAAGATTACATCGGATGGATCTCCATGAAGATCATGGAGAACTTTGTATTGGAGATCCAAGAGAGAGAAGAAGCCATCTAGCTACTAGCTATGGACCCGAAGGTATGTGGTGAACTACTCATGCATCATCAGAGAGGCAATGGTGTTGATGAAGAAGCCCTCCGTGTCCGAATCCCCGCTCCGGCAGGGCACCAGAACGTGCCCCAGATGGGATCTTGCAGAGACAGAAGCTTACGGCGGCGGAAAAGTATTTTCGTGGCTCTCTCTGGCAGTTTCAGATTTTTGGAGAACTTATAGGCGGAAGAAGTAGGGCAAAGGAGCCACGGGGGGCCCACAAGCCTGCTAGGCGCGCCCCCCAGACCGCGCATATGGGGCTTGTGACCTCCCTCGGCGTCCTTTGCCTTGGTTCTCAAGTTCCCTACGTATCTTCTATTACAGAAAAAATCATTCCGCATGTTTCATTTCGATTGGACTCCGTTTAATATTCTCCTGTGAAAAAGGTCGAAAACATAGAAAAAATAGGATCTCGCACTTGGCACTGAATTAATAGGTTAGTCCCTAAAAAGATATAAAATAGCATATTCATTCATACAAAACATCCAAAGTTGACAAGATAATTGCATGGAACCATAAAAAATTATAGATACATTGGAGACGTATGAAGCATCCCCACGCTTAACTCCTGCTCGTCCTCGGGTAGGGAAGTGATAAAGACTAAATTTTTGATGTGGAATGCTACCTAACATATTTGTCCTTTGTAACTTATTTCTTATGACATGAATTTTCAGATCCGTAAGATTCAAAACAATAGTTTGCTATTGACATGAAAACAATAATACTTCAAGCAAACTAGCAAGGCAATGATGAACTTTTGAAGTAACAAGGCCAAAGAAAGTTATCCCTGCAAAATCATATAGTCTGGCTATGCTCCATCATCCCCGCACAACGAATTTAAATCATACAAGACCCCGGTATTGGCCAAGTAATTGCTTTCGCACTCTTACTTTCTCAAACTTTTTCAACTCCCACGCAATATATGAGCGTGAGCCATGGATATAGCACTATAGGTGGAATAGAGTGTGGTGGAGGTTGTGAGGCAAAAAGGAGGAGATGGTCACATCGACTCGGCGTATCAACGGGCTATGGAGATGCCCATCAATAGATATCAATGTGAATGAGTAGGGATTACCATACAACGGATGCACTTAGAGCTATAAGTGTGTGAAAGCTCAAAAGGACAACTAGTGGGTGTGCACCCCAACTTGCTTGCTCAGGAAGACCTAGGGCAATTTTAAGGAAGCCCATCATTGGATTATACAACCCAAGTTATATAATGAAAGTTCCCACTAGTATATTAAAGTGACGAAACAAGAGACTCTCTATCATGAAGAACATGGTGCTATTTTGAAGCACAAGTGTGGAAAAAGATAGTAGCATTGTCCCTTCTCTCTTTTTCTCTATTTTTTTGTTTGGGCTCTTTGGACTCTTTTCATTTTTTTGGTGGGCATCTTTGGCCTTTTTTTTATTTCCTCACATGGGACAATGCTCTAATAATGATGATCATCACACTTTTATTTACTCACAGCTCAAAGCTTAGAACAATGATGACTCTATAGGAAATGCCTCCGGGAGTGTACCGGGATGTGCAACGATCTTGCTTGGCGTATGACGTTGAAACATATCGCTAGCTATCTTACGATCATGCAATGGCAATATGAAAGTGACGGCAGAAGTCATGAGACGGAACGGTGGAAGTTGCATGGCAATATATCTCGGAATGGCTATGAAAATGCCATAACAGGTAGGTATGGTGGCTGTTTTGAGGAAGGTATATGGTGGGTTTGTGCACCGCCGAAAGTTGTGCGGCACTAGAGAGGCTAGCAATGGTCGAAGGTGAAAGTGCATCTATACCATGGACTCACATTAGTCATGAAGAACTCATATACTTATTGCGAAAGTTTTATTAGTATTCCAAACAAAGTTTCAAACGCATACTCCTAGGGGAGGGGTTGGTAGGTGTTTAACCATCGCGTGATCCCGACCGCCACACAAAGGATGACAATCAATAAATCGATTATGCCCTGACTTCCAAACATAGCGGTTCACCATATGTGCAAGCTACGGGAATCACTAACTTCAACACAAGTATTTCTACATTCACAACACCCTACTAACATAAGTCTAATATTACCAAATCCATGTCTCAAAACTAATTGTGAGGAATCAAACTTTTCTTACTAATCAATGCACTTGAATATGGAAGTTTTTATCATATCCTCTTTGGATGGCAATCATCTTTAGGACTACTTTCATAGCACAAGCCAATTACCAAGTTACTTAGAGAGAGCACTCTCAAAAAGATATAAGCGAAGATCGATAGTTTTTTTTTATTTCTCAAAATATGACACCGTCGTGCTCTAAAAAGATCTAAGTGAAGCACTAGAGAAAAATTATCTAGATCAAAAGATATAAGTGAAGCACATGTGAGCTAAATTGCCTAACTGAAAAGATATAAGTGAAGCTTAATGAGTATTCTAACAAATTCACGATGAGTGCATGTCTCTCTCAAAATGGTGTGCAGCAAGGATGATGGTGACACAATAAAAAGAAAAGAATCCTATAATAAATGATGCTCCAAGCAAAACACATATCATGTGGTGAATAAAAATATAGCTCCAAGAAACGTTACCGATGGATTGAAGACGAAAGAGAGGATGCCTTCCGGGGGCATCCCCAAGCTTAGGCTTTTTGGTGTCCTTGAATTTGTCTTGGGATTCCTTGGGAATCCTCAAGCTTGAGCTCTTTCCACTGTTTACCCCATTGTCCATGAGAACATCTCCCAAAACATGAAAACTTCACAACACAAAACTTAAACGGTAACTCGTGATATCATTAGCATAAGAAAACAAACTACCAACTCTTTAGGTACTGTAGTAAACTTGATTTGTATTTAGATTGATTTTAGATTACTGTATTCTCACTTTTCCATGGCTAGTACCTCCCGATACTATCAATAGTTTCATCAAAATAAGCAATCAACACAACAAAAACAGAATCTGTCAAAAAACAGACCAGTGTGTAGCAATCTGTATACTTCGTATACTTATGGTATCTCAAAAATTCTGAAAAATTATGAAAATTAGGGAAATTGGCATATCAACCAGCAGCAAAAATAATCGACTGAAAATCTCTTTATGGATAGGAATTAAAAATAATATCGTGAGCGCAAAGTTTCTGTCTTTTTCAGCGAGATCAGACAACCATTACCAAAACTAGTCATAAAGGTTTTACTTGTCACAAACACAAAAAGAAACACAAAAAACATGGTGTGGACACAACAAAACAGAAACAAGCGCTATTGTTTAACGCCCTAAGCTAGGCATAAGGCGATAGAATCAAGTAGCGTCGTCTTTGGTGCTCAAACGATAAGTAGCCCTCATCATGGATTCATAAGGCAATTTTATTTTATTTCTAGGAAAGTGTTCCATGCCCTTATTTAATGGAAATTGAAATATAATATTCCCTTCCTTCATATCAATGACAACACCAATAGTCCTAAGGAAAGGTCTACCAAGAATGATGGGACATGTCGGATTGCAAACAATATCAAGCACAATGAAATCTACGGGTACATAGTTCCTATTTGCAATAATAAGAACATCATTGATCCTTCCCATAGGTTTTTAACAGTAGAATCCGCAAGATGCAAATTAAGAGAGCACTCATCAATCTTGTTGAAGCCTAGAACATCACATAAAGACATTGGAATAGCGGAAACACCAGCACCCAAATCACACAAATCATTGCATTCATAGTTTTTAATCTTTATTTCGATAGTAGGTTCCCACTCATCATGAAGTTTTCTAGGAATATAAACTTCCAACTCAAGTTTCTCTTCAAGAGATTTCATCATAGCATCAACGATATGATCGGTAAAGGCCTTATTTCGGCTATAAGCATGTGGAGAGTTTAGCATGGATTGCATCAACGAAATACATTCAATCAAAGAGCAACTATCATGATTGAATTCCTTGAAATCCAAAGTAGTAATTTCATTACTACTCAAAGTTTTGATATCCTCTACTCCACTTTCTGTGCTTTTAGCATCAAGATAGATAGACTTCGAATCATTGGGGTGTTTCTCAACCAAAGTGGATTCATATCCAGCCTCATCATCATTAGGTTTGTCACTAGAAAACAAGGATTCAATAGGAGTCACACCAAGCACTTTAAGATCTTCGTGATTCTCATCACGAGAACATGCTTTTTTAAGCCATTCATGTCTAGCACGAATTTGGGCGAATCTTTCTTTACTCTCATTCATGGAAACACGCATAGCTTTCAAAGGTTCATCCATATTAATCTTGGGGAGGAGCACATCTCAATTTCAAAGCATCAATATCCAGAGACATTCTATCAACGGTCCTAGCCAAGTCATCAATTTTGAGAAGTTTTTATTCTAAGGACGCATTGAAAATCTTTTGCGAGTTGATAAACTCTTCAATATTAGATGGATTACTAGGAAAAGGCCTAGGAATAAAGTTACCTGTAAAAGTATTGTTGTTGCCAAAATTATGCCTACCAACAAAATTAACATCCAAGCTCTCATTGCTATTCTCAATCAAGGAAGACAAGGTCATATCATTTGTATCTACAGGAGCACCTTTACTAGCAAACAATTTCATTAACTCATCCATCTTAGCACTCAAAGAGTTAATTTCTTCTATAGCATGCACTTTTTTACTAGTAGGTGACCTTTCAGTGTGCCATTCAGAATCACTACAGGAATTAGCTTCCTTGCCGTCTGCCAGCATAGACGGCAAAGAGTATATCACAAACGGCAAAGAATGCCACTGTCGGCAAATTTTCAGCGTCAGCCTACGATGGCATTGTAGCTTCTTTCCCGTCTGCCTCACCAAAGCGGACGGCAAAGAGCTTTGCCGTCAGCTTTCCATGAGAGCTGCCGGCAAATATGTCGAGACGGCAGCCGGCAGGCGTTGCCTCTGTTAGGGGCTAACGGAGGCTTTGTCGTCCGCCTCCCCCTCTTCTGTGTCGTCTGCCTCCCCCCTCTTCTTTGCCGTCTGCCTCCCCCCTCTTATTTGCCGTCTGCCTCCACCTCCTCCTCCCCCCTCCTCTGTGCCCTCTTCTTTGCCGTATGCCCCCCTGGGAGCAGACGGCAAAGATACTATATGGCCAGGTGCTGCTGTCCAGGTTGCACAGCTGGGCGCCACGTGGCACCTTTGTCGTCGGTTAGCTGATGGCAAAGGCCTTTGCCATTCGCTGGCAGACGGGAAAGAGCCCATATTGTCACAGTTTTGTTTGTTTTGCTTATTTCACAACACATATACGTATTCATAGCACATATATAGGTCACAACACATATACATATACATAGCACATATATAGGTCACAACACATATTCATAGCACAAAGTTTCATCCACATTCATAGCACATATACAGGTCACAACACATATACATATAGTTCCACATGTACTGTTCATCCATATATACATATACATATAATTCCACATTGTTCATCAACTCAAATGAAAACTCGAACTAAAAACTCCATCAATGCCAGCTTCCATGCATGTAGTACATCCAATCTGCAAAATGGGAACAAGAAAGTCAGAAAAAGAACAACAACAACATATATATGACAAAT